>NC_092876.1:189079045-189379045 GCF_028372415.1 Notamacropus eugenii
AACCTACTGGAGAGTGGTGTCAGAGTCAGAAGATAAAGGGGAGCATAAAAGAACTGTTACTAAGGTGAAATTAATATTCAGACATGTTGAATTCAAGATATCTATGGAACATTCAATTAAAGATGTCCAATAGAAAGCTGGAGATGGGAAGCTGGAAGTCAAAAGAGAAGTTAGGAGTAAATAATTTGAAACATCTGCATAGGAATGATAGTTGAATTCATGAGAGCTGATGAGAACATCAAAGGAAATCGTTTAGATGGTTGTAGTGCAAATATGACACTCATAGCCCTTACGACTGCCATGAGTATTCCAGCATAATTTTGAACCATGAAATACAATAGACTCACCACATGGAAGACAGAACCAAAACATTTATTCAGACACCAGAAAGCCAAATCCACCATAGTGACAAAAATCTGCACACAATGACAATGCAGAGGACAACACCATTTCCAAGGCTTCCCACTGCTAGGCTTCCCACAAACCAGCTCCCTTAAACAAAATCACAAAAAATCTCTTTCACTCACACTGGCCCGCAGCCCACTTGCCTGCATCCTTCCTAGCTCTGACTGCTCTCATGACCAGATTTCCTCTCAGTTCTGCTCTAGTTCTGTCTCCTCCTCTTCTACCTGTTCAGCAAACTCCTCCCACCACAGGCTGTATGTGAT
Organism: Notamacropus eugenii; assembly: GCF_028372415.1. NCBI lineage: Eukaryota > Metazoa > Chordata > Mammalia > Diprotodontia > Macropodidae > Notamacropus > Notamacropus eugenii. Next base: position 189,079,714 of record NC_092876.1, read on the forward strand.
TCAGACTTCCATGTGACCCAGGAAGGTCACAGGGACCTATTAATGAATGGGAGAGATCTTCCCATTTAAATCACCATTACAAGGGTGAAGAGAAGAGGGCCCAGAATATAGCCTTGGAGAATATCATGGTATGCTGGTAAATGCATACATTCATGTGTCTGAAAAAAAGTGGTGCAATACATTTCTAAGTTCAATCTGAATGAATAAAAAAACAATAAATCAAGTGCTGATTTGTAACATTTATTCATTTCCAAGGTATCAATACTGTAACTGAAAATTTTAGAAAGGGCTCTCATGAGCTAGTTTGAGTTGGCTCCAGCTCTGGATGAAGATCCACCAAAGGAGACAGAAGAAGTGGTTCAGACAGAAGAGGAAGTAGAAGACAGAGGCTTCTCAAAAACCTAGAAAGAAGAGACTATTTAAGGGGTAGTGGTGAAGAAAAGTGTAAATCAACTGACAGTGCCAAAGGTGAAGTGGGATGAGCATAGGGAAAAGTGCATTAGTTTTGACAATTAAGATATCAATGACAACTTGGAGAAAGCAGTTGCATTCTGCAAAGTTCAGAAGAGAGTGAGAGGAAAGGAAGCAGAGGCATGTATTCTAATTGCCTCTTTTTTAGGAGAGAGAAGCCAATTGCTATGAGAGATGGTGTGATCAAGTGAGGACTTTTTGAAGATGGGGGAGATGTGGACATGTGTGTAGGTAGTTATTGTTGTTTGTCCTTTCATTTCTGAAGTGGACTAGTGACATCACTGGGATGTCTTTATTCAAGCATGAATTAAGTGAAGCAGAGTTGCACAAAGTTGTCAACGTCGCTCTCTCTTTCAGAATTATTAAAATCTAGTGGCAAGATAAAAGTCAAGATGACTGATTATGGCCCAGGATGCAGTGGATGACCTTGGTGTCTTCAACATCTGACCAAACTTTAAACACTTCACAGGTCCTGCTTCATCAGCCTACACGGTAGTCACAGCAAATTGTTTTCATCTGCCCATTTCACCAGAGGAACTCTTCACACGCTCTTGGAGTAGACATCCCCCTAACTTACTGACAGGTTTGAGGTCTGTTGTTTACCCTCAGCCTATGGTTTTACTGAGGTGTGGCTGTTGTGTATGCTATAACTTTTTGAAGTCACAAAAGAGAGTTGGGATAGGATGGAATGGGATCATTTGTGTGTAGAGGGGTTTGACTTGGCAAGGATAAAGGCCACTTCTTTATGTGAGACAGAAGTGAAGGAGGAGGTTGTGGTAATTAGTATTTGAATGATGTGAAATGAAGAGCAGGAGAGAAGAGGGAGCTTTTTGGAAATAGTCTCAATTTTTTTTTTCACCATAGAGGCAAGGTTCTAAGCAGAGAGGATAAGGGAAAGTTTGAGGAGGGGTGTTAAAATTTAGAAAAGCTGTCATGGTGAGTAGGATCGTGTCTTTTGGGAGTTGTAAAAGAATTCCCTTGCTTCAGTGAAGGCTAATTAAGATTATGTAACATAAATGTGTAGTGGTTTCAGTCAGCATGGTTTTGTAGTTTTCTCCAACTTCATTCAATAGTATGCAAGTAGAAAAATGGATGGTGGAAATAATCCAAGATTGAGGTTTGGTAGGGCAAGTCTGGTGACAGGGTAAGAAGGAGACTAGAGAAAAGAGGACAGTGTAGAGTTAAACTGGTTCACCAAGGGGTCAAGATGGGAAACGCAATAGAGTGTAACCAGTGTAGGGGTAATGGCCTGGGAAATAACTAATTAAGTCTGGCTGACTAATTGATGTCAACTGATAATCAATGTACATTTCTGGGGGCTCATAAGATATAGCCCTAGAAAATCACCCTTTTCGGTGGAGGGCTTGGAGGTTACAGTGAGGACAAAGAAGAGGAAGAGGTGACACAAGGCAGAAGGAGAGGTAGAATAGCAGTAGATTGTGATCAGATAAGGGAATTCCAGAGCTCATGACGTTGGAATGGGAACACTTGTGGGAGATGGCAAAATCAAGTGGAGGTTAAATGATGACTGCAAAGGTTAAATGAGGGATAATGTATAGAAGATTCCTGTTCAGGTTATGGATGAGATTTGGTCTCTTTTATAGAGTGTATTCCATCTTTTCAAGATCCTTCTCAGTTCTGAGACTATGATTTTGAAATGTGTTTACTTTCTATAGTGGAACTCATGGTACTGGAGGAGAGAGTACAGGTGAGAACGAGGGGGCAAAGTCACAGTCAGGGATCAACAAGGCAGGAATATTAACTTCTATGTTCTATGTATGTAAAGGATGACTCTATGACACATATGGTAATATCAGGAAGAATGTTTCTGTGTGTGTGTGTTCATCTTTCGTTGCTGAAGAAGACCATGCCATTGGAGAAATGATCATATGACTTATACTTGACTTTGTTTTTGAGTGAGGGAGGGCTGTGCAGGTCACCAGCCTCACTTCTCTTCCAGAGCCATCTGAATCCAGTGACCTGATGTTCATCAGGATGACTGGAGATGACCCAGGATGAGGCAATTGGGGTTAAGTGACTTGCTCAAGATCACACAGCTAGTGAGTGTCAAGTGTCTGAGGTGAGATTTGAACTCAGTCCTCCTGACTCTTGCACTGGTGCTCTATCCACTGCACCACCTAGTAGTGATTTGACCAATTATATTACTTTTTTTTTTCTTTTTGGGAGGGATGTAAATAGAGCATATCTCCTATAACTCCCAGCCTATACTAGCTTTAGAAGACCAAATCTTCAAAGTGTGGTTGGGTACATCTCCCCTCAGATTTTTTAAAAATATAATTTATTTATTTTCAGTTTTCCATATTCACTTCTACAAGACTTTGAATTCCAGATTTTCTCCCCATTTTTCCCTTTCCCCAACCCCAGAACAGTGTGTGCCCCAACCATCTCTTTCCCTAATCTGCCCTCCCTTCTATTACCTGCCTTCTACCATCTCTCTCCCCTTTATTTTCCTGTAGGGCAAGATAGATTTCTATACCTCATTGCCTGTACAACTTATTTCCCAGTTGCATGCAAAAACAATTTTTAATATTCATTTTTAAAGCTTTGAGTTCCATATGCTCTCCCTTCCTTCCTTCCCACCCACCTTTATTGAGAAAGCAAGCATTTTGATATAGGTCATACATGTGTAGTCACATACAACACTTCCATTAACAGTCATGTTGTGAAAGACTAACCATATTTCCTTCTATCCTGTCCTGTCCTCTATTTATTCCATTTTCTCTCTTGACTTGCCCCCCACAAGAGTTTTGCTTCTGATTACCCCTTCTCCCAATTTTCCATTCTTTCTGTTATCCTCCTTCTCCTATCCACTCCCACTCTGCCTTCCTGCAGGGTAAGATAGATTTCCATACCCAACTGAGTGTATATCATTCCCTCTTTAAGCCAAATTTGATGAGACTAAGGCTCACTTGTTCTGTCTCACCTTCCCTCTCTTTCTCTCCATTGTAAAACTCTTTCTTACCTCTTTTATGTGAGATGATTTACTACTTTCTACCTCTCCCTTTCTCTTTCTCCCAGTACATTCTTTTCAACACTTAATTTATTTTTTTTGGTATCCTCCATATTCAGCTCACTCTGTGCCCCTCTCTTTCTAATATTAAATATACATATATACATACATACTTAAATATATATACATATGGTTATCAGATACATGCATATATACATACATGTACATACATATACAAACATATGTATATATATGTGTAGATATAATATATATATATTAGTATATGTATATATATATATATATATATATATATATATATATATATATATATATATATATATATATATATTCCCTCTAACTACCATAATACTGAGAAAGAATGTAAACAGTTCAACTTTAATAAGTCCCTTATGGCTTCTCTTTCCTGTTTACCTTTTCATGTTTCTCTTGATTCTTGTACTTGAAAGTCAAATTTTTTCTCATCTCTGGTCTTTTCAACAAAAATGCTTGGAAGTCCACTATTTCATTGAAATACCATTTTCTCCTCTTATCATACTCAGTTTTGCTGGGTAGTGATTATTGATTTTAATCCTAGCTGCTCTGCCTTTTGGAGTGTCATATTCCAAACCTTTCAATCTCTTAATGTAGAAGCTGCTAGATCTTATCTTATCCTGATTATATTTCCACAATACTTGAATTGTTTCTTTCTGGCTGCTTGCAATATTTTCTCCTTGACCTGGAAATTCTGAAATTTGGCTAAAATATTCCTAGGAGTTTTTCTGTTGGGATCTCTTTCAGGAGGTGATCAGCAGATTCTTTCCATTTCTATTTTTTCCCTCTGGTTCTAGAATATCAGGGCAGTTTTCCTTGATAATTTCTTGAAAGATGAGGGCTAGATTCTTTCATGATCATGGTTTTCAGGTAGACCAATAATTTTTAAATTGTCTCTCCTGGATCTATTTTCCAGGTCATTTTTTTTCCAATGAGATATTTCACATTGTCTTCTATTTTTTCATTCTTTTAGTTTTGTTTTGTAATTTCTTGATTTCTCATAAAATCATTAGCTTCCATTATTCCATTCCAATTTTGAAGGTATTATTTTCTTCAGTGAGTTTTTGAACCTTCTTTTCCATTTGACCAATTCTACTTTTTCAAGCATTCTTCTCCTCATTGACTTTTTGGACTTCTTTTGCCAGTTGGGTTAGTCTATTTTTAAAGGTATTATTTTCTTCATCTTTTTTTTGGTTCTCCTTTAGTAAGCTGTTGGCTCATTTGTCATGATTTTCTTGCATTACTCCCATTTCTCTTCCCAGTTTTTCCTCTACTTCTCTTACTTGATTTTCAAAATACTTTTTGAGCTCTTCCATGGTCTGAGGCCAATTCATATTTTTCTTGGAGCCTTTGGATATAGGAGCCTTGATCTTAGTGTCTTCCTCTGTTTGTATGCTTTGATCTTTCTCTAGTTGCATGCTTTGAGCTTCCTCATTGTAAGAAAATATGTTTTCACCAAGAAAGTAAACTTCTACAGTCTCATTTTTCCTTTTTGGTCATTTTCCCAGCCAATTATTTGACTTTTGAGCTCTTTGTTAAGTGGAGGGTTTACTGCCCCAAGTTTCAAGGGTTTTGTGCAGCTGTTTTCAGAGATATCTCTAGGAACCTATAAATTCTCAGTTCTTCCAAAGTGGTATGATCAAAGGAGAGGTGTTTACTCCTCTCCTGGCCTGCCCACTGGTCTGTGAGCAACCAAAAGTACTCTTTTCTGCCCTGGATCTGTGAGTAGGATTCCCTCTCCATAGCCTCCATCAGCTCTGCCATGTCAGCCCTCCTCCTCACCCCAGGACTGTGAACTAGATCAGGTGCTCTGATTTCCCCACTGTCTGTAGGCTGAGAGCTCCAAAAGCAGGTGCCACTGCAGCAGTAGCTGCTGCTGCCCTAGAACTAGAGCTGGGGCTGGGGCTAGGGCTGACCTAGACCATATTCCTCTCTCACACAGGTAAGAGTATCTGACCTTTGAAGCTATTTTTGGTGTTTGTGGGTTGAAAGGTCTGGAAACCACTACAGCTGCCAGTCATTCAGTGCCCTGAAGCCTGCTCCTGTCCCATCTGTGCCAGTGTGGCCCACGCTGGGCTGCGCTCTTCTCTAAGCTGGTGCAATAGACCTTTTCTCTTGACCTTCCAGATTGTCTTGGGCTGGAAATCTGTTTCACACTGTCATTTTGTGACTCCTGCTGCTCTAGAATTTGTTTAGACTCATTTTTTACAGGTGTTTTAAGGGGTTTGGGTAGAGAGTTCAGACAGATTCCTGTTTCTACTCCACTATCTTGGCTCTACCCTCCTCCCCTTAGATGTCTAAAGGTAGTACTAAAGCATGGGGGATGGTTTTCTAGTGCTACATCTCATGAGCCCCCATCAATGTGTTTCACCACATTATCAGTTGTTATGAATTAGTCAGTCAGACTTAATTAGCTTTTAGAAATAATTATTTACTGAGAGATATAGTAAGGATAGTTGGTATAAAAAAATTTCAAAAGCAAGAGAATTTCTCTCTTACCAGTACTTATAGAGTTCAGTGGAAAGTGGGCTAAAGCTTAGAAAGCACATGTGGGAAAATGATAAACATACCTCTTGGCTTTTGGAAGCCCTTTTCTCCCTTTCATAGGGTATTAATGAAGATCCCCTTAGGTTTAATGTAATTTTCTGAAGAGTTTCTTGTAAACCAGCAGAAATTGCTTCCCTCAGTATATCTAGTTTATTCCCAATTCCTGATCGAGATTTCACCTTCCAGCTGTTCTGAGAATGTTGGCATGCCAAAGAGAAGTCAATATCTTCCCACTTTGAAAGTTCACAAAATCGGGGGCGGAGCCAAGATGGGGAAGTAGAAAGACGCACATACACATAGCTCCGAACACACAAACCACAGAACGGCTAGAGGGGACCAAGTCAGGGTGAATTCTGCACCCAGAGACCACAGAATATTGGAGCGAGGGAGATTCCTGCTCCGGAGAGACCTGCGGACCTCTTGCGGGGGGTCCTTCGCGCCGCGGACTGGGCGCCGGGACGGGGAGCAGAGTGCGGCCCTGCCGCGGCCGCGACACTGAGGGAAGGAGATCCGAGAGGGCTACGGGGACGGGATCTCCAGTGGCCATGCGGGTCCCTCCACCCACAGAGGGACCTGCAAACCTCTCGCAAAAGGTCCGTCGCACTGCAGACGCGGAGCCCAGCCCGGACCTGCAGGGGCGGTGGCGGCGGTGGCCATGGCTCTGAGAGGCACAGATCTGAGAGGGCTCCGGAGGCGGGATCTTCAGTGGCGGCACGGGTCTCCCCACCAACAGGTGACTGACGGGGGTGGGTGAGAGAGTCTCTTTGGCGGGTTGAGAGGAGAGTGGGGTACCCCCAAACCTCGGGCCCCCCCGGGAGGTGGGGGCTGAGAGGCGGCTGTGGATGGGGGCTCTCCAAATGGGCAGGAGCCTGGATCCATTGTGGAAGGTCTGTGCATAAACCCCCAGAGGGAACTATGCCTGAGTGGCGGCCCTGCCCCTGACCACCTGAACTTAATTCTCATACTGAATAGCAGCCCTGCCCCCACCAAAAATCCTAAGGTGGGAAGCAGCATTTGAATCTCAGTCCCCAAACGCTGGCTGGGAGGACCAGGAGGCGAGGTGGGTGTGAGGAGAACATTCAGAGGTCAGGCCACTGGTTGGAGAAAATGCCAAGAAAAGGGAAAAGAAATAAAACTATTGAAGGGTACTTTCTCAGAGAAAAGACACTTCCTCCCTTCCTTTCTGATGGGGAGGAACAATGCTCGCCATCAGGCAAAGACACAGAAATCGAGGATTCTGTGCCCCAGCCCACCCAATGGGCTCGGGCCATGGAAGAGCTCAAGAGGAATTTTGAAAATCAAGTTAGAGAGGTGGAGGAAAGACTGGGAAGGGAAATGAGAGGGATGAGGGAGAAGCATGAAAAGCAGATCAACTCCCTGCTAAAGGAGAACCAAAAAAATCTTGAAGAAATTGGCACCTTGAGAACTAGCCTAACTCAGCTGGCAAGGGAGGTGCAAGGGGCCAATGAGGAGAAGAATGCTTTCAAAAGCAGAATTAACCAAATGGCAAAGGAGATTCAAAAGCTCACTGAAGAAAATATATCTTTCAAAACTGGAATGGTACAGATGGACGCTAAGGACTTTTCGAGAAAGACAGATATCTCAGAACATATCGCGCAGATTCGAAAAATGGAAGATAATGTGAAATATCTTATTGGAAAAACAACTGACCTGGAAAATAGAATCAGGAGAGACAATGTAAAAATTCTGGGACTACCTGAAAACCATGATCAAAAGAAGAGCCTAGACATCATCTTCCATGAAATTATCAAGGAAAACTGCCCTGAGATTCTAGAACCAGAAGGCAAAATAAATATTCAAGGAATCCGCAGAACACCGCATGAAAGAGATCCAAAAAGAGAAACTCCTAGGAGCATTGTGGCCAAATTCCAGAATTCCCAGGTGAAAGAGAAAATATTGCAAGCAGCTAGAAAGAAACAATTCAAGTATTGTGGAAATACAATCAGGATAACACAAGATCTGGCACCCTCTACATTGAGGGATAGAAGGGAATGGAATAGGATATTCCAGAAGTCAAAGGAACTAGGACTGAAGCCAAGAATCACCTACCCAGCAAAACTGAGTATAATACTTCAGGAGAAAAAATGGTCTTTCAATGAAATAGAAGACTTTCAAATTTTCCTGATGAAAAGACCAGAGCTGGAAAGAAAATTTGACTTTCTAACACAAGAATGAAGAGAACCATGAAAAGGCGAACAGCAAAGAGAAATCATAAGGGACTTACTAAAGTGGAACTGTTTACATTCCTACATGGAAAGACAATATTTATAACTCTTGAAACATTTCAGTATCTGGGCACTGGGTGGGAGTACACACACACACACACATGCACACACGCACACATACATAGAGACAGAGTGCACAGAGTGAATTGAAGAGGATGGGATCATATATTAAAAAAAAAAATGAAATCAAGCAGTGAGAGAGAAATATTGGGAGGAGAAAGGGAGAAGTTATATGGGGCAAATTATCTCTCATAAAAGAGGCAAGCAAAAGACTTATTAGTGGTGGGATAAAGAAGGGAGGCAAGAGAAAAACATGAGGTCTACTCTCATCACATTCCACTAAAGGAAAGAATATAATGCACACTCATTTTGATAGGAAATCCTATCTCATAATACAGGAGAGTGGGGGACAGGGGCACAAGCAGGGTGGGGGGGAGGATAGAGGGGAGGGCATGGGGAGGAGAATGCAATACGAGGTCAACACTCATAGGGAGGCAAAGGACCATAAGAAAATAGAAGTAAAGGGGGACAGGATAGGATGGAGGGAAATATAATTAGTCCTATACAACACAACTAGTATGGAAATCATTTGCAAAACTAAACAGATATGGCCTATATTGAATTGCCTGTCTCTCAAGGGGAAGGGGTGGAGAAGGAGGGAGCTAAGGAGGTTAGAACTCAAAGTGTTAGGACCAAATGTAATGTTCTTACCCCTGGGTAACAAGAAATACAGGTTAAGGGGTCAAGAAAGCTACCTGGTCCTACAGGACAAAAGAGAAGACGGAGACAAGGGCAGGGAGGGAGGATAGAGGAGAGAGCAGATAGGTCACAGGCGCAATTAGAAAGCTTGGGTTTGGGGGGGGGAGGGGATAAAAGGGGAGAAAATTTGTAACCCAAAATTGTGTGAAAATAAATGTTAAAAATTAATAAAAAAAAAAAAAAAAGAAAGTTCACAAAATCTTTTTCTGGTTCAGTGATAGGGGAGGAAAAAGAAGGTCTATTTCTCCTCTATCCCATAATCAATCAACTTCTTTTCTTTTCCAGAATAGCTCTGTCTGCTAACCTTCTAGATACTCAAATACTGATGGCTTGCTGTTCTACTGAAGATTCAAATGATGTGACAGTGTATGCATTAGTTTAATGCTTTTGATTGGTTGATTGATTGAATAGAGATATTTTCCTGGGGTAAAGTTATTATATAGCTAGAGTATCTTATTCTTTGCTTTAAGTAGAATGATTTGATTGATTGTAACTCAATTGATCCTCACCCTTTCATAAGCACAGATGCTATTTGCATAGATTAAAAGAAAAGTCCAGTTTATTTATTATAATGATTCCCAGTCCTCTGCAGCCACACTAGCTGTAGCCTAGGAAGGGATTATCTGTTAGGGAGCATTGGTAGCTAGCTGTAGCACACACCACAACTGCATTTAGATTTCTAATTTGTCTGTCCTGGTCCTTTTAAGCTTAACCTAATTTTCTAAGCTGTAGGCTTGAATACCAGCACCAGTTTGTGCTATCATGATACAAAACACAGTTATCTTGGGGTAAGGAAGGAGTTCTAGAAAATGCGGCACCAGTTAGGAGAGAAAGCCTATTTCTTGTATTTTCCTGTATTTCCCTGGTCTGCTCTCCTTACTATCCCTCCCTTTTTATTTTTGTTATTACTTCATACTTTTTGAATATCTTATGGGTTTTTGGTGGAAATTATGGTGTCTGAAAATATATGCAAATAATTTAAAACTTGTAATAAAGAGGAAATTTTGAGGGAATATTTCTAGTCAGCAATGGTATTTCGATGATGCCTGACCTCTGGAACACTATCAAATTCGGGAATAATTGTTGAACGAATTATATGTGAAATAGGGAAGCTAAGGTGGTACCGTGGTTAGAATGCTGGGCCTGAAGTCAGGAAGACTTACTTTCCTGAGTTCAAATCTGGCCTCAGACACTTAGTAGTTGTGTGACCCTGGGCAAATCACTTAACCCTGTTTTCCTCCGTTTTCTCACCTGGAAAATGAGCTTAAGAAAGAAATAGCAAACCACATGTTTGCCAAGAAAACCCCAAATGAGTTCAGAGAGAGTTGGATGTGCCTGCAAATGACTGAATAACAACAACAATATGGGAAAGAATGTTGGGATTTTCTGCTTTTTATTAACTATAAGGGTTAATCAAGTGTTAAGTTAGAGATTTCAAGGTACATACATACATACGTAAATTGATCTAATTATAAGATTTTATTCATAATATGTAAAACAAAATTGGTAAATATATTCCTAAAAGGATTCAAGAAGATAGGTGTATGTCTGCACCTGGCTGTGAAGCCACCCACTGTGGTCCTTGTCTTTGTCTCACCTAGGAAAATGAAACTGCTATACGTGTACAAGATCTCAGATGGCAGCTCTACCTAGACGATAATAACCCGATCCCTTAATGGTTTGTGGATCTGTGATTTTATACTGAGGAAGACAAAAGCAGCAGGAATCTTTTGTGAAAACTCCAGTCCCAGAGAAATCAGACACTAGATACCTCTGAATGCATCAATCACAAATAGGTCAGAAAAGGCCCACATCTTCACAGGCTTGGTAGAATTCCTTTGGAGTCAGGAGCTACACTCATGGGTATTCAGTCTGTCTAACTGTCTTGATCTATACATCACCTTTATTCCTTTGACTGAAGGAATCTGATCCAAATAACCAACATTGGGTTTATTCATGTGCACTTATTTGCATGATACATATTCATCTATGTGTTTATAACATGCACATTATACACATTTTGGAGACTGGATCTGTGATCTTACTGGTATAAGGAATTTCTTTGATGAAGAAATTCCTTCTAAAGCAACCCAGTGTCTTCTTTGCAACTTACAGTCTTAGAGAAATGCTCAGCGTGCTGAGAGGTTAAGTGACTTACGATTTACCTACAGTGACACAGATAAACTCTTCAAATGCAGAGCTTGAATATAAATCTTGGTTCTAGAGCTGACTCTCTCTTAAGTACCCCATACTGTCTCTCTGTTGCTAAATATAATAAATTATATTTATTATAATTTTGACAAATTTATAATTAACAAAAATAATGCACAAGTATATAATATATGTGTATATATTTCCATCTAGGTTTATGATAGCATTGATAACTTCTTTCCTTTTAAACTACTAAAAAAAATTTAAAATTTTTATGCTGCTTATCCTTGACCTTACCAGGCACTAACCAAAGATTCTGCTAAAAGCCCGGAATACATACAGACACGCAGACACAGACATACACATAGACACACACACATACACACACAGTGTGTGTGTATGTGTGTGTGTATGTATATGTATTTTAGGACTAGTTATGAAACTCCATTTTGATACCAACCAACTACTAGAAGACTAACAAGACCTGGTTCTCTTTAATTACTCTGAAGCCCTTAGACAAGAAATCAGGCAGGCATGTGTTGAAATAATTCCAAATTGCTAGTTTGTGCTCTTATCTGGCACCATGTGGGTATTGTGGGCAGCACACTACACATATTTCAGGTATGTGGACCATGTGTATTGATGGGTAGCACTAATTTTAGCTTGAAAAAATAAACAAATTCTCTGTGGTTGTCTTCAAAAGTTACCCCCAGTAATCCCATTTTGAGTGTCTCTTCAGAGCCAAAAAATCCGAAGCTTCTGTTGGTAGAGGGATGTAACTTTTGTAAGAGGAAAAACTTTAAAAAAAATTATAATAAAATTGATAACATAGCATAGTGGTTAGCAGTCTGGCCTTAGAGTCAGGAAGACCTTAGTTCAAGTTATTGGATATTTACTGGTTGGATAACCATAGGCAAGTCATTTATCTTAGTAAGTTGCTCAGACAACTTTCTAAGACTTCATTATAGATAAATTACTGATTTGTATCATGAGAGGGATTTTCCACAATGAGAGTTCCCCATATCAATGATTCAAAAAACCTGTTCTAACAAACCAAAAACAAGAAATCAAAAAAACAAAACCCCAAATCCTAAAATAGTCCATTCCTTCCTTCCTTCCTTCCTCTCCTCTTCCTTCTTCTTCCTCTTCCTCCCCCACAATATTTTGTCTTTCATTTCCTACCTTTATGACTTTGCACAGTTTGCTCTGCCTGCAGTATTCTCTCTCTCCTCATCTCTCTCTCCTCACCGTAATATCATTCAATGCCAATCTTAAGTACTACTTTATACGTAGACATTTTTTTGGTGTTTGATAAATTAAGAATAAAGTTTTAAAAAGTAATTTGTTGAATTGAAATATCAGAATTTCCTTGAAAACTCTATTTGAGTAGAAAATCTGTGGTCACTGGCACTCTTGGATAGGTGTAATAGTCCAATTTTCATCAGTTTTTCCCCTATTTAAAGTGGCAACATAGATTTTTGTGTGTGAGTTATTGATGGGGGGTAGGGGTGGGAGTGGTAAGGAATGTATCCTGGAGCCAAAGCCAAGTCCCTGTCCTGGTTATTTTGAGTAGTGCCAAACTGATCTGAGCAGCTCCTTCCTCAGGAGAAAGCTTCCCTGTTTGGAAGCCAGCAGAGACAGTTCACAATCCACTCTACAGGATTATCCAGAAGAATAATAAATTATCCTTTCTTTATCCTTTGAGTATCTGCTGAAAAGATCAGCCATAAGTGGATATTGGATCCTCTTTACTTAGTTTAGACAGGTGAAGAAATGCAACCCCATGTCAAGGAAAATGTCACCCGAGACAGGAGCTTAGAGGTGATTTCTTTCTGGTCAGGAGGGAGCTTAATGCAAGAAAAAGTTTTCTCCTGCCCTCTCTCCCACTTTCTTATATATGAGCTCAGGGTATATGTCTATATTTTCTAGCTGCTTTGTTCTTCAGATAAGCTCATGAAGAGAAGGGAAAATGAAGGCCCAAGTAACGTGTATCCAGGACTCCTATTGGACTCCCTACAGAACATACCCCATGATTACAGGAAGAATTTTGAATGATCTCATTACTCTGTGGACAAATATTGATCTGTTGTTGTTGTTGGGCAATTAGATGATGCAGAATCTGGAGTCAGGAAGACTCATCTTCCTGAGTTCAAATCTGTCTGCAGACAGATACTAGCTGTGTGACCCCAGGCAAGTCACTTAACCTTGTTTGCCTCAGTTTCCTCATCTGTAAAATGAGCTGGAGAAGGAAATGACAAACTACTCCAGTATCTTTGTCAAGAAAATGCCATATGGGGTCAGGAGGTGTTGGACATGACTGAAACGACTGTGAGCCAGCTCTAACCAACTTCAGAGAGCTGATTATTAAAATTTCATTGTTATTATTTATACCTTGCAAGTCAGCAAGCCCTACAAATCAAGGCTTAGTTTATTATTTTATTGATTGTCTAGTCATAGGCATGGGGAACCTGCAGCCTTGAGGCTGCATGTGGCCCTCTAGGTTCTCAAGTGCAGCCCTTTCACTCAATCCAAACTTCACAGAACAAATCCCCTTAGACCCAGTCCAAAGGGCACACCCAAGGACCTAGAAGGCCACATGTGACCTCAAGACCACAGGTTCCACACTCCTAGTTGGAGTTAAGAAAGCAAAGTTAATAATGCAGATTTAATTAAAAGTGTGTTGTGTGTGTGTGTGTGTGTGTGTGTGTGTATCACTTTTTCTGAAGTGATTCTGAAGAATCACTAGTTAAGCATCTAGCAGCTCACTTGTGGGTACACCAGACTACTTTGATGCTTTCCAGACCTTAAAAAACTAAATTAATTTCAGTGAATATACGCTAAGTACCACCTTTGATATTAGTATGAAAAATGACCTTGTTAACAGTAGCTTAAAATAAGATCCAGAATGAGTCCCAGTGCAGTCAAAGCAAGTTGACAGCATGTGATGATGAAGCAATGAAAAATAAGGAAATTTGATTTAATAAACATTTATTAAGTATCTGTAATGTTCAAGGCACCATGTGCTAGGTGCTGTGGAAACAAAGACATAAATGGAAGGGTCTCTGCCTTTGTGGGGCTTGCATTCTGTTTGAGGATACAACAAGTCCATAGTTAAACCAACAAAGGAAAATTAAAGAAAAGAGAACTAATGCTTAGGGGAAGTTGAAGAGGTATGGACATATGAATTGGTTGGACATGACTCTCTTTGAAAAAGAAAATGATAGGAATCCTTCTAGATTTTTGAAAATCCGTTTTCATAAACATTTCTGGTCCACACTGTCTTCTCCTCTGTTTATAATACTCATGCAATAAGACCTTCCCAAGGGACTCTTATCTTGTTTTCAGATGGTCATATGAACATGATGCCCATGACAACTCAAAGATCTGCAGAGGCAGCATGGAGTGCAGAAGAAAGAGCATTAGATTAGGAGGTAGAAGAAATGGCCATGTCTGGAGAGTGCAGCTAGGTGGCACAGTGAATGGAGCACTGGCCCTGGAGTCAGGAGGGACCTGAGTTCAAATCCAGCCTTGGACACTTGACACTTACTAGCTGTGTGATCTTGGGTAAGTCACCTAACCCAGGTTGCCTCACCTACCCCCTCCAAAAAAAAAAAAAGAAAAAAAAAGAAAAAGAAAAAATGGCCACATCCAGGCCTTGCTGATAACAAAACCTGTGATTTGAAGGGGAAACTGAAGTTTGCCCTTCAGTAAAATAGGAATAATAACTACTGTTCCTGCCTATCTCATAAGATGGCTTAGAAACTGTTGTGGGGAATCTGTGTCCTCATGGCCACATGTAGCCTTCTAGGTCCTTGGGGGAGACCTTTTGACTGAGTCCAAGTTTTACAGAACAAATCCTTTTTATTAAGGGGATTTGTACTGTGAAGTTTGGATTCAGTCAAAGGGCCTCATTTGAGGACCTAGAGGGCCACATGTGGCCTCCTGCATCTTATGAGGTAGGCAGGAACATTCAATGACATAATACAAGCTGAAGGAATTTTATTAGACCATAAGTTCTTTGGGACAGGGACCACATTTTTGCTTCTCTTTTGTCCCTAGCACTTGGTACAATGTCTGGCACATAGCAGATACTCAACAAATACTTCTTGATCAATTAATGTATGTAAAACATGACTTTTCCCCAAGAGCACTAATGTAGGTTCCCCTTCTTTCATGTCTCATTGGATGTGTGCATGTATGTGTTCATGTTTTCTCATTTACTTTCCAAGGAAAGAAAGAGTGAGATTTGAACATTGGTGATTTCTGGAGAAATAAAAAAAAATTCCATTTTTGGTTACCAAACACGTAACTCTATAGGAATTAGGGAGTGTGGCTGGACAAAGGAGCTTTTATTAGCTGAAAAACTTGGAAGCTCGATTATGGCAGAGCAGCCTGTATACTCTTTACTTTGATCCAATTCTCTGGCCTTGGCCTTTCAATCACAGTGTCGTTTGTGGTTTTGTGATCTCTGGGAGTCAAGGTTTCTTCCTACAATGCACCAACTGAGCCAGATTCCAGGTGTGTTCTGAGTGGTGCCTGTCCTGAGACTGTTGGTGTGGATCCTCTTTTGATGCTGGATGGTAGTACAATAGACTGATGCACACAGACGATGCATTTATGTAATTCTCCCATGAAACCAAGCTCACCATTTCTTGAAATGGTCCTGTCTTCAGCTCAGGCAATACACACAATATAGCATTGTCCTTAGAAGGGGTGAAGCCAAGCTCCGAAATCAAGATGAGAAGAGCTGGGGGAAGCATGAGCTATTTAGAGCAAATGGTAAAGCTCAGATCTATAACTGACTCTTCAAGTTCAAAGATTTTTAAAGGCTTTTCAGTTGAAATTTGTAAGTGTGTACCTATATATATATATCACATGTGGGTTAAGCTTCAATGGTGCTCTATATATCCTTGAACTGAATAGTGATTAATCATTCTTGACAGTCCTGCAGAATACAAACCCGGAGACACGCATGCTGATAAGTCTGGCAGAGTTGTTTCTATTATATTTACGTATTGGAATATTTGCCATGCTTAGAAGAGGTACATAGCAATTTAGATTTATCAAGAATTTGTTAAGTACTTACTATGTGCCAGGCACCGTACTAGACACTGGGAGACACAAAGACAAAAATGAAACTATCCCTGTCATTAAGCAGATTACATATTGCTGTGTGTATGGGGGTGGGGACCAAACAATGTGCTCTCAGATGAGGAAATCCAAAATCATACCTAAAGAGGCTTAAATCCATTAGACTATAAACTCCTTGAGAGCAGAGACTGCTTTTGCACCTTTTTGTATCACCAGTGCTTAATACAGTGCCTGGAATATAGTAGATACTTAATAACTATTTACTGATTGATTGATTGATTGATTGGAGGCTTACCTGCCTGCTAGATCACCTAATATGGAGGTACCCTGCTTTCCTGCTTCCTTCCCTGACTCTCCTTCTTACCCCTTGGCTCCAAGATTTCTCTTGGCCTAGGCCTCTTTTGATTTCTTGTCATTTGGCTTCAGTTTTGGGTGCCAGTAGTGATCCCTACCCAAGAAGGAGTTCAAGCAACGGTGACCTCATCATCAAATTTTTTTTTAAATTAATTTTATTTACTTTCAGTGTTCTACAATCACTACCATATAACTTAGATTATTATTTTTCCCTCCCTCTACTTTGCCTCCTCCCCTCCCTCCCCGAGATGGCATACAATTTTATATACGTTCTACACATACGTTCCTATTAAATACGTTTTCACCATAGTCATGCTGTGTAGAAGAATTAAAATGAGTGGGAGAAATCATTTAACAAACCAAAATGCAATACACACACGAAAAATGATCTGCTACATTCTGCGACTGAATTCCATAGTTTTTTCTCTGGATGTGGAAGGCATTTTGCCTTAGAAGACCACTGGGAATTTTTTTTAAATCCTTGCATTGCTATGAAGTTCAAAGTCTACCATAAAAAGCCCTTGCACACTGTGGTCTTGCTGTGCACAAAGTTCTCCTGGTTCTATTACTTTTGCTCAGCATCAGATCATACAAATCTTTCCAGGCCTCTCTGAAGTTCTCCTGTTCATCATTTCTTATAGCACAATAGTATTCCATTACATTCATATACCATAATTTATTCAGCCATTCCCCAATTGATGGGCATCCCCTTGGTTTCCAGTTTTGGGCCACCACAAAGAGTGCTGCTGTAAATATTTTTCAACATGTGGGGCCTTTTCCCATTTTTATGATCTCTTTAGGATATAGTCCTAGAAGCGGTATTGCTGGGTCAAAGGGTATGCACATTTTTGTAGCCCTTTGGGCATAGTTCCAAACTGCTCTCCAGAATGGTTGGATGAGCTCACAGCTCCACCAACAATGTATTAGTGTTCCAACTCTCCCACAGCCTCTCCAACATTTATCATCTCCCTGATCTGTCATGTTTGCCAATCTGATAGGTATGATGTGGTACCTCAGAGTTGTTTTGATGTGCATCTCTCTAATCAAAAGTGATTTAGAGTATTTTTTCATATGACTATAGATATCTTTAATTTCTTCCCCTGAAAACTGCCTGTTCATATCTTTTGACCATTTATCAATTGGGGAATGACTTGTATTTTTGTACACTTGACTCAGTTCTCTATATATTCTAGAAATGAAGCCTTTATCACCGACATTAGCTGTAAAATTTCTTTCCCAGTTTTCTACATCCTTCTGAATTTTGGTTGCGTTGGGTTTGATTGTGCAAAAACTTTTCAGTTTAATGTAATTAAAATTATCCATCTTGCACTTAATAATGCTTTCTATCTCTTCTTTAGTCAAAAATTCTTCCCTTCTCCATAAATCTGATAAATACACTATTCCTTGCTCCACCAATTTATCCATAGTATCAATCTTTATACCCAGATCATGTACCCATTTGGATTTTATTCTTGTGTACAGTGTCAGGCGTTGGTCTATGCCTAGTTTCCGCCACACGTTTATCCAGTTTTCTCAGCAATTTTTGTCAAACAGTGAGTTCTTATCCCAGAATATGGGGCCTTGTCATCAAATTTAAAGGATAGGTGGTGCAGTTGGCAAACTGGGCAGGAAAGCTTCCAGTAGGGGTTTAGACTTGGAAATAGATCTATACTCAGAGTACACAGAGCTGAGTGAATAAAATCTATTTTGCCTTTCCAGAGACTCAGGTGGTATGGGAGAGGATTAATTTTTGGGAAGTAAGATTATAAATTTGTGACTATACGTTTGTGAAAAGTAATTTATTAGTGGCTAATGGAAACTGGGGCGTAGGAGAAAACTCCTAAATTGGAGGGAACACTGTCAGTGGGGGCTGGAGCTAAATTCCATTAAAGATACTAGAAAACTGGAAGAGGAATGAGGTGGCAGGCAGGGTAATCAGGGTTGTACAAACAAGAGAAATACAAAGTAATTGAGGAGGGATTGTTAAGAATTATAGGGATCTATATGTAAGAGATGGCTCTTGAGTTGTATAGGAAATAGTGCTTGAGCTGAGCCTACAGACTGTGCAAAGAAAGGCCCAAGGAGGCAGGCAGTTGAATGTTATGTCTAGGGGATGGCAAGTAGTCCCTTTTGACTAGAAAGGGGTATGTTGGTAATGTTGCTAAATATTAGATGATGGCAAGGATTTGAAGACCAGAGCTTTGTATGGCAGAACAAATATGGTGACCAAATAGATGGGGACAGTCATGTTAACTGCCTATCTTAATTAAAACTGGATTCTTAAACGAATAATAAAAAATCAGAAAGAATAATGTCATTTCCTTCACCAGCTCATTTTCCAGATAAGGAAACTGAAACAAACAGTGTTAACTGACTTACCCAGGGTCACACAGCTAGCAAGTGTCTGAGGCTGGATTTAAACTCAGAAAAATGAGTCTTCAGGCCCAGTATTCTATCCATTGTAACACCTATCTGCTCTATACACACATATACACACATATATTATATATAATAGATTTATCATATATATATCTTATATTATGACATACACGTATATCATATATATGTGTATATACACATATATAGAGGCATATGTATACAAAATATATAAAGGTAATCTGAAAGTGGAAGACATTAACATGTGAGGATAGGGAAGACCAGGAAAGCTTTCAGAGAAGATGCAACTTAAGCTGATTCTTGAAAGAAGCCAGATAAACCCAGGGATGAAGATAAGGAAGAAGAGCATTCCATTCATGAAGAATAGCTGGTGCAAAGACACAAAGACAAGAGGTGGAGTGTTAAATTTGAGGCATTGTAAGTAGGGCAGAGCAGCTGGATTGTAGCTTGTGTAGTGAGAAATAATGTGAGAAAAGACTGGAAAGGTAGAAAGGGACCAGGTTTTAAATAGCTTTCAATGCCAACAAGACAAACAGAGGAAATTATATTTGATCCTGTAGGTAATGGGAGCTGTTTGAGTTTTAGGATGTGTGTGACGTGACCAGACACCAGCTTTGGACTCATCGCCTTGGCAACTGAGTACAGGAAAGCTAGAGGGAGGAGGACTTGAGGCAAGGAAGGCAACTTTCTCGTGATTTCACAGATGCACTGAAACTGATGGTGAGGAAACTCTTTCCACCAACATATCAGCAAACGTTCTGAAAATTGTTGTCTCAGAGAGTAATCTGGGGCAGAGAAGCTATGCCCCTTGTTTAAGATCATGCATTCAGTGTGTATCAGAGGGAGAAATGGAACTCAGGTGTTTGTCGTTTCCAGGCTAGCTCTCCATCTACTTATTCTCCATACCCTGCCACCTATACCACCACCACCACCACCACCACCACCACCACCTCCACCACTACTACTACTACCACCACCACCGCCACCACCACCACCACTACCACCACCACCGCCACCACCAACACCACTACCACCACCACCACCACCACCACTACTACTACCACCACCACCACCACCACCACCACCACCACCACCACCCATGATTACTATCTTGGATTATACCTTGGGAGAGTGACCTCTGAGAAAAGACAGGATCCTAATTACTTTTCATTTTTGTTGCTGGAGAAAGCAATCTATAGAGACACTTAGCCTGGTATTCAGTATACAAAATAATGTGACATCTTGTAGGGAAAGTAACAAGTTGCTTTGCTTTCAGCTCAGCGGTCAAGTTGTTTTTACACTTCTGGGCCTTAGTTTTCTCATAGATGAAATTATATTAAATATATTAAAACCTTTTAAGAGAGAAAACTCATTTTATAATAATCTTAAATTGTTACTTTTGGAAGTTATAGTTTGTGTGAATGTATATATCTAAATCTAGTATATTGATATAGATTTTTAAATGGATACCAACTGATATTTTCTATTAACTTTATCTGAAATGGCTAAATGATTTTATTATTTAATTCATATGTTAATACAATGGAGAAACAGGGGGTATAGTGAGTGGACATGGAGTTATGAAGAGCTGAATTCAAATCCTGCTCCAGATACTTACTCCTGTAAAATGTTGGGAAGTAGCTAAGTGTAGCAGATAGAATGTAGGATCTGTAGTTAGGGAGACTTGAGGTCAAATACCACCTTAGAAACTGAAGAGCTTTGTGACCCCAGGCCTGAACTCATTTCACTTCCTTCAGCCTTAGTTCCTTCAACTACGAGATAGGGATTTTAGTGCCATCTACCTCATTGGTTATTGCAAGGATCAGGTAGATCAGTGTATAAGTTATACTTAGCAAATCTTCAAAGTTCTGTATAAAAGCCAAGTCTTGTTATCATTGCTGGTGTATCTTTGAGGAAATCACTTAACTCTTCTGAGCCTCAGGCAACTTTGAAAGCCCAAAAGGTATAAATGGGAGATGGTCTATATGCAATATAATACAATAAACATTTATTAAACACCTACTATGTGCCAGGCACTATGCTAAATAAGAAAAAAAAGTCTCACAGAGTTTAAAATCTAATGGGGAAAGAAAATACACAAAAAGAAACTGGGATGGGGGTGTGAAGAGGGCCGGTAGGGGATACCTGCAGCAGGGGCATTGTGTTCTGTGGAACTGAATCCAGAGCTGCAAATGAAAAGTGGAGAGTGAGCTAGAAAGTCCAGGTCTCAGTCCTGTAGAAAGGAAGGCTTTGGGAGGAGTTAGTGCTTCACTTTTTAGCCCTCTAGAGAGGAGGAGAGAAGGAGTTGGGAAGGTGTTGAGTTTCCAAGGGTGAATTAAATAGCATGATGATGAGGTTTTAGATGATCAGCTTCTACTAGGTGAGGTTTCATGCTCTGTAGAGTTGAAACCAAGCAGACTCATTCAGGTCCTTAATGAATTGATGTAAGTTACTGAAATCCAAGCTATCCACTAAAGTTTTTCCCAGTGACTCATTGTGACATGCATATTGGTGATCCTGGATTTTCTGATGTTATTCCAATGGAGTTCATGATCTGGAAGATTTTAGGGAGCCCAAAAGGCTTCCATTATAGGGCCATTATGACAGCCTGGGATGTGAGAATTGCACAAGATATATCTGGAGAAGCTTATTACCCAAAAGTTGGCCATCAGGTGATGACATTTCTGGATACAGCAATTTCTGAAACCATTGCAAGGGTATAGAGAGGGAGTGTTGTTTTTAATCAGACTTGTGAATTCATTGGTATTCGGAGCTGCTGCTGAGGAAGCAACTTTTATTGAAGGAGATCAGCATCGCCTCTGCAGCATCTAGTCTTAGAGGGGGATCTAGGATCATTGAGAAGTGAAGGGAGTTACCCAGGGTCAAGCAGCAAGTGTGTGACAGAGGCAGGATTTAAACCTGGCTCTTCCTGGTTTTGAGGTCAGCTCCTCTACTCATTATGCCAACAGTGCTTTTCAGGAGACATGAAGAGTTAATGACACGAAGGAAATGAAAGAATTTGTCAGTTTGTGTAAGACAGATAATACAGTTGGACAAATTGAGTCCAGAGGTGAATAGGAGGATGGTTTATCTAAGTGGGATAGATCGTCTTTGGGAAATTTTTTTAACTAGCTAGCTAGCTAGAAGCATATAAATACATACTTTATCAAGCAAAATGGAGATAGCAGAAGTTCACGGGTCTTTTGTTCCTAATTTTTTTGTATGTTGAAATGTGTATTTGTTGATGATTAATAAAAAATCAAAATGTTAAAAATGTCAGAACTCCTTTAATAACCCCAAACTTCCTGTGAAAACAAAAACTTTTTACTGGTGTTGTCATATGGTAGTGAGACGTGGAATAGAATAATCTCTGAAGTATTAAAATTGAATGTTATGCACAGGGCAATGGAAGGTACATAGTGGCCATGAGCAGGCATCGATATATAAGCAATGGGGAATTCCAAAGGAGAATGAGAGTAAAAGAGATCGTCAAAGAATTACACATTAAGGAGAGAAGATGGGCTGGTGAGAGTGAGGGAACAAGGTAATTTAGTCTGAGTACTTCAGTGGTATCCTCATGATATAGGAGAAAATGAGGAAGGATAAAATGACTGGTTTTTCTAGTTGAATAAAATTATTGAGATGCAAGCTCATCTACTGTAACTTCATTGAAAGTATTCCTGGCATAGTTTAAGTAACTGAAAGTACAGTGGTTACTAATAGACCTGATCCAATTTCTGGTTGGCCCATTTCTCATCTGGGCTGCTGAAGGTAGTAGGATGAGGATGTCACCATGTTGGTGCTGAACTTGGTGTTGACACTTGAATTCCTTTAGACCCCCTGGAGCTTAGAACTCTCAAACTCAAGAAATCAAGAACAGTCAATAAATATTTATTAACTATTATGTATGTGCCAGGCACTGTGCTAAATGCTGGGACTATTAACATGAAAAAGAAAGATAACCTCTGCCTTCAAGAAGCTTGCAATCGAATATTTCTTCTACTGGCTCTCTCTATTTTCAAAACTTTTGGTCTATTTGGGAGTAAGCGTATGGGGAAGGATTTGAACCCTGTATGATTTCATTGGTGAGGGAGCCCCTTCAACCTATGTAGACCATTCTGCATCCATAACTGGTGGTCTTTGATAGTTGCCTGAGGCTTGGAGGAGTTAAGTGATTTGCCTAAAGTCATGCAGCTGATAATAATAAGAACTGACTTTCATATAGTACTTCAAGATTTGCAAGGTACTTTTTATTCATTGACTCACTTGACTCAGTAACCAGTGAGTTAGATTGTAGTTACTCTCATTTTACATTTGTAGAAAGTGAGACTGAGAGAAGTAAAATGATTTGTCCAGGGTCCCAGAACTCATAAGTTTCTAGGGTGGGATTTGAGTTCAAGTCTTCCTGACTCTAGATCCCACATTCTCTTTGCTATACCAGGCTATGTTCCTGTAGGAGTAAGCATCTGGAGTAGGATTTGAATTCAGTTCTTCCAAACTCCATGTTCACTCACCATATCCCACCACCTCTCCATTGTATTAACATATAAATTAAATAATAAAATTGATTAACTATTTTAGATAAAGTTAGTGAAAAATCTTAGCCAGTATCAATTTAAACATCTATATCAATTTATTTGACATTTATATGCAAACTATAACTTCCAAACATTACATCTAAGAATATTATAAAATGGGTTTTCTCTATTAGAAAGTGCTCTGAATAGGCACACCTCTATTGTACTTGGCAGATATTATTTTCTTTTTTAGCAAATTGAAAGTTTGTGGCAACCCTGCCAGTCTGTTGGTGCCATTTTTTTCAACATCACACTGTATCTCTGCGTCAAATTTTGGCAATTCACACAACTTCAAACTCTTTCATTATTATTAGATTTCTTATGGTGATTTGTGATCAGCGATCTTTGATGTTAGTATTGTAATTATTTTGGTGTACCATGAACCAAACCCACAAGCTGGTGAACTTAATAGGTAAATATGTGTTCTGACTCTTTCCCTCAGCCAGCCTTTCCTTCCCCCTCCCTGAGCCTCTTTATTCCCTGAAACACAACAACAGGGAAGAATATGACATAAACTTAGTTGATAAAGCAGTTGCAGGGTTTTAGAGGATTTAATCTAATTTTGAAAGAAATTCTACTGTGGGTAAAATGTGATCAATCTGCATTGCATGCTATAGAGAAATCTTTCATAAAAGAAAAAGCCAATTGATGTAGAAAATTTCATTATTATCTTATTTTAAGAAATTGCCACAGCCACCCCAATTTTCAGCTGCCACTACCCTGATTAGTTAGCCCCTGTCAGAACCGAGGCAAAGCCCTCTGCCAGCAAAAGGATTATGACCTGCTGAAAACTCCAGATGACGGTTAGCAATTTTTGGCATTAAAGTATTTTTAATTAAGGCATATACCTTGGGTTTTTTTTTTTGGACATCATACTATTGCACACTTAATAGTCTACAGTATAGTGTAAATGTAACTTTTATATGCACTGGGAGACCAAAAAAATTCATGTGACTCCTTTCACCATGACATTCACTCTATTGCAGTGGTCTGGAACTGAACTCACAATATCTCTGAGATATGACTGCTCATGATATAATTTTGCCTTTGAGAAAACTAATTTACCCCAATGAAAGAGCCAAAAGCAATTTGTTGCTTCCCCTATAGGAAGTTCATATTATTTTGCATACTATTGAGTGCAGGACTATTTGATAGGCTGACATCTATCTGAAAAGTCATTCTTAAATCGATATGGTTGTTTCATATGTTCTGTCCCAGTGATTGTGGTCAATAGTTGCATCTCTAATAATGTTCCTGTTCCAATGTAGTTAACATTTAATTTTCAAGGATATTTTCATATCTGTATTTGTAATATGGAGATTTGTCATCTGTTCATTTATGAAAGATAACAATCTTTTGGTACAGAATTCTAGCTACTAGATCATATATTACATATTCTGTAGCTGCCAAGTTTTTGCAATCTGCACAAATATATTTCATTGTCTATTGTTTCTTTCCATAACCTACAGTGATCAGCAAGTCTGGGTTCCTTATGAATAACCTTTGGGTAATGCCTGATTTTTATGACCTAAACCTGGATTGTGACCATAATTCCCTCTACTTCTATGAATTGATTGCTATGACTCAGACATCTGTTTGATGATGATGGTGATATGCTACTGCTGCTGCTGAGGAAGATGATGACTTAAAGTTACATTTAGGACAAAATATTTCAGAAGGGATCCAGACAAACTGGAACAAGAAGATGTTGTACAAAATGTCAAGAGAAATTAAACCATGCTATACAAGATTTAGGGATGTGCTGGGGCATGGGATCATAGACGTAGAGGTGAAAGAGAGCTTAAAGATCATGTAGCCTGACCCCTTCATTTTTCAAGTGAGGAAACTGAGGCCAAGAGATGGTATGGGGATTGGTCAATATCACTTTGTTGTGGTCTAAGGATTTTCTGAACCCCAAAATTCAAGGGCAAAAGGCACGGGTTCTGCCTCAAAAGAAGGCTTAAGTCAAATTCTTTTGACTCAAGCCTTTTTTCAGTCAGAAACAAGGTTTATTAAAACACTGGTTGGGGTGGGTAAAATTTTAAGAATCCACCCATTTGTGATGCTTGTATTGACAAGTGGGCCAAATTCATAAGGAATCTGTGCATTTGGTAGATGAGACTGACCTCTTTTATAGGGAAAAAGATTTGTGGGATGATTTGGATGGGATCTAGATGTGGCCAATAGGCTGGGGTGACCAGGAGGTAACAGAGAAGAGGTCTATATGGGATTAAGGGTAAGAAATATCCGGTGGTAATCTGGAGGTAACAGACAATGAAAGTTAGGTGAGGTCAGACGTAACAGAATTGAAGACTGGGTTTGATCTGGGGTAACAGAAAAGTGTGGGGCCATAGTGAAAGCACAGTTAAAAGAATTACTGGAATAAGTGATGCCTCAGGTGAATTACAGGGACTGGGCCATGTGGGAAAGTCCATGAGCTTTTCCTTTTGGGGATTCAGATCCCAAAGACATGGTCTTTTTCTTTTAAGGGTTCAGATCCCATCCACATCAATATAGCTAGTAAGTTACTGAGTCAGTACTCTAATCCAGGTCCTGTGACTTTAAATTCACAGCTTTTTCCATGACACCCAGCTTAACTGGAAAATCAATCCCAGTGAAAGTATTATGAGTTATTTTTATTTGGGGAAATCAGCAAATGTGTTTCAGATTTGTGACAAAGAAGCAAGATAACCTTATGCTGAAAGTGTTATTTATCAACTCACATTGAACTGGGAATTACACTTCATTATAATTAAATCATTTAGCATTTAAGTCTGTCTATGGGAAAAGACTAGAAATGGTATTATGCTCCTCCCACAGCCTGCTAACTTAGCAAAAGAAGAGTGAAAATGTATACTTCCCTCTAAGAATATTTCTTTTCCCAGACTTTTGCAGTCACTCCCTTTCTTACTTTCCCATTTATCACCCCATTCTCTTGTTTAAGACTGGATTTCTTCTCCCCCTTAGTCCCAGTAATGGCTCTGGATTTAAACTTCAATCAACATCAGGAAATGATGCCAATCTCCTAATCAGGATTGCCAGAGGGCAACTGAGTCATAAACTGAATATAGGAGGGGTTGTGAGTGTTGAATGGAAAGGAGGATTCAGGATACTCCAGGTTCAGGTTGCCCAAACTTGGAGCTAGTCACTCACCAGAGCACTTTCTCTGTGTGCCCTCGGCTCCCAGCCTTCAAGTACCTCTAAACACTTGTGGTTTTGCATCTTCTGAAGAGATGCCATCCTGTTGGTGACCCCTACTTCCAATATTTTTCCCCACTGCAAATGATCTTGTTGCTTCTTCCTGTCCCATGGTAACCTTTCAGAAACATCCAGGCACAGTGGGACAGATTTTGCCGTCCTTCCTTTGCCAGTTCTTTGGGAGTGTGGTATCATTGAGGGGCATCTTGGACAAAAGATGTTTGAGCAACCATACTGTGGAATGTTCTAGAATAAGGAGTAACAACAGCTCCATGATTGGATACTCTCTACTCTCACTCATTAGGAAACAAAATCTGAAGGATAAGTAGTTAAATAATTTTCATCACAAGGAGAAAAAAAATTCCAACCCAATAACTCTCAATTAAAAAGTCAATTCCCTCAAAGTCTCTAGAAACCAGTACCATGAAGCAAATTACTACTCCACCTCACATTTTACAGATTAGGTAGGTGGGGTCATAGAAGGCCAAGGGGCTTCTCTGTAGCCAAGCCTTGAGACACTCAAGCAATCACTCTAACTTACAAAGGTGGTAGTTAGTTTCAGAATGCTTTGCAAGAGAGTTGTTTGGGATTCACAACGCATTTTCCCATAGGAAAATATTTATTATGGTGAGTAGTGCTAGAGTACTGGCACTTCTCATCATACCTGGGGCTAGGGGACAGGACTGAGCACTGGATCTGACTAGGGTCTAGAATTGAAAGTTTTCTATGATGTGGACTGAAGCTTTCTAAGTTAGGGATGTGAGGAAGACCGATGTCCCTTATCAAAGAGAGACTTGCAGCAAAGTTGATAAAGGAATCTAATTGAACAAGTGTTTATTAAGTGCCTTTCAAATGCAATATACTTGGCTAGGCATTAGGCATAAAAAGAACAAAAAAACCCAAAACAAAAAGCAACAAAAAAAATCTGCCCACAAGGACTCTTTATATTCTACTGGGAGACATTTTGCCTAAGACCTTACATTTAAGTGAATATCCAAATAAGAAATTCCAGTAGTTGTCAGAATTAACATGTTGGGAAGAAGGTATAAAGCTATATCTCAGACAGAAAGGCCCAGGAATGGGAAAAGAGGTTGGGTTGGAGCCAAACATATATTCTAAGACAGTTTGCAACATCAGTTTCCTGTCAGTTTTTATGTCTGGGCTTGTGAGGCTGACTTTGTCTTCCTGCTTCCCTTGAATGATCTTCAACTAGACTGCTCCCTGCTCCCTTAGGAATCAGTGTTTGGAGGAAATAGCCATCTCTAAGCAGGGCAGATAACAGCATTCCTAGGCTAACCCACAGAAGACCATTTATTTTATTTTATTTTATTTTATTTGCATATTTATTTATTTGCATATATTGTGTTTTATTTGCAATGAAAAACAACAGACCAGAAAACAGCAAGGTGTTACAATACAAATAATTAAATGAAACAGAAAAACATTAATAGGAAGTTTATTTTTAATCTTGAATATTGATGCTTGAGGAAAAACAGATTTGTTGGTGGAAGGTGAGGTGATACATGGGGACTTCTGTAGAGACTCTGAAAGAAACTTCTGGGTATTTTCAAATATTTTAGACATTGTAATATTGTTTCTTTAATTTCACTTTCAAATTATGGACTTTCCTTTTCTTTAATATCTATGTATTACTAGTACTATTCAAAGGAAGAGGGAGCAAAAGAGAAAAAACAGAGGAACAGAGAGAGAGAGAGAGAGAGAGGAAGAGGAAATAAGGGGAAGGAGAAAGGAGAAGAGGGAGATGGAGGCAGAAACAGATACAGACAAGACAGAAAGGATGGAGAGAGACAGATCGAGATGAGGTAATAGAACAATAGAAGAGGGAAAGGGAAGAGGAAGAGGGTGAAAGAAGATTGGCATAATGTGTGTACATATGAGAAAGAGGTTTCCTGAGACGTAATTAATAATAATAACTGGTATATATGTACATATGTATGTATACACACTTCTAGGCATATGTTTATATATATATATATATGTGTGTGTGTGTGTGTGTGTACATTTGTTACTTTAAGGTTTGCAAAATGCTTTAAATATGTTATTTCATTTGAGCCTTTTGAGTTGATAGAGTCCTACCCTGTAAGGTAGACATTTACCTGAGCAGAGAAAGTCAGACAAAAAGTAGAAGAACCTGCTACATTTGTGATGCCTTTAAGACCGAATAAAGGTAGTCAAGAGATGCTGGGTCAAGTATGCTGAGTGGAAGAGGGTCCTTAGCTAAGATGGAGGAGGAGGAGGAGCTATTTGCTGTTTGCATGTAGGTTGTTTTAAGTTTGCTCTTGATGATTTAGATGCTGCCTGTAACTATAAAAAGGATTTCAAAACCCTTTGCCTCCTGTGCTGGAAAGCTCACAGTAGATGAAGATGACAATCCAAGATCTTCTCATTCCAGAGAACCAGAAAAGCAGTTTTAAATCAGCATTCCAGTGAGATCTCTTTGGGTTTTAAGCTCTAAGTAAGATGATTATAGCTGGGATTAGAACACAGGGTCCTTGGTCCTAAAACTTCTATTTATGGCTGCTTTTAGTGGCTTTTTCTTTTTCCATTAAAGTTAGTTTAAATGCATGGGCAGTCTCAGAACAAGAGGAAACAGCTTTAAGTTCTGTTTTAACTTGGAAGTGAAAAAGAATTTTCCACCAAATGACTATTGGGGACAAGTTACCAAATGAAGTTGTCAATTTCCTCTTGGGGTCCTTAAAGCCAAGTGGCATCATCCTAGAAGGCAATAGATGCAGTCTGGTCTGGAACCAAAAGGTTGAATGTAAGAACCCATAGACCCATTCCAGTGTTTTCATTTGCAGATTCTGTTCCCTCTAGATCACAGAACTTATTGTAATATTGGAATGAAAAGGAAATTCAGTCTACTTAATTAGCCTTGCTTCTGTTATGATGACAGAAAAGTTTGCTGGGTCTGATTTGTGTGGAATAGTGGGCAGTTTTCCTTTGAGAGATAATCAAGTTTATTTCATTCAGGTCACTGAATAGTCATCAGATTGGGGATCACTTTTAGCTTCTTTGGAACCTTTGGTCTGGCAGTTTTCTTCCCCAGGGAAGCAGAGAAGGTTGTGAAGAACAGAAATGTCGCATCTGCTGACAGAATCAAGATCCCTTGGTTCATATCCCAGCAGGAATTTGTAATATAAGGGGCACAGTCTTTTTGACTGACTAAAAGCTACTGATTAGAATGGAGGTGGCTGCTGTAACAAATGGAAATAATTCGATTTGGGAATCTCTGCCGTTGGTACAGTTAGACAAAAGAAAAATCAGAAAAGATATTGAAGCAACCTTGGGGATGTATTCTAGTGTTTTCAAAGATGAAGCAACAGAGGTGAAGACAGCCAGGGTGGTGCAGCAGAATGAATACATCAGAAATCAATAAATTCATCAGCAAACATTATTTGAGTGGTTACTAGGTGTCAGAAAACTTGGTTAGGTTCTAGGGATTCAGTGACAACAGGGAAATAGTCCCTACCCTCCAGAAGCTTTCAGTCTAGCCCCAGGAAGACAACATGCCTGCAGATGGGTGTAGAGAAAATAGGTCATTTGTGAGTGGGAAGCCTAGGGGTAGAATAAGGAAGGCTTCCTCTGCAAATCATATGTTGAAGGACTTCTAAGAAGTGGAAGTAAGAAATAAGTACGTTGTAAGCATGGGAGGTCAATCAATGCAAGGTATGGGGACAGACTATCAGAGTTCAAATCTTTCCTCTGAGGCACAATGATTTTGTGACTAGGGCAAGTCATTCCACTTCAGTGAGCCTCAGTTGACTCATTTTTAAAATAAGGCTAACACTCCTAGTATAGCTATGCTTTGAGGTTGTTTTGGAGCTCAAATAACCTCATGTGTGTAAAGTACTTAGGTAACCTCCAAGTACTACGTCAATGCTATCTATTACTATTGCACAGAAACACCCAACTCATTAGTAGCTGAAGCAGACAAGGATTCAGGCCCCCAATCCAACACTCTTTCTGTCATGCTGTGCAATCAGAGAACTTTGGGGCATTTATAGAACTCTTCTTCAAGTAGCTAAAAATGTGTAAGACTCCAAGAAAAAGAAGAAGGAAAGAGTGGGCTTATGAGAATTCTTGATTTGCTGGGTGTTCTGAAGCTTGAGGAAAGGTTTATATGTGGGTAACTGCTTCTGTTGCTGTTGTGTGTATTGACTCCATTGGGTATTGGGCATAGGTACATATGAGGAGACTGGTGATACCACAGATACCAGAGACCAGTCATTGATTGGCTTACAGTTAGGAGGACAACGTCACAGATTTAGTCTCTTAATAAGTCAGTTGATTTTGTTCTTTGACATTACAAAAATGCCTTACAAAGGTACAGGAATAGGGGTTAGACCTGTGATTTTTTTGTTATTGGGAACTCCCAGGTTAGAAAACTTCTTCTTCCAATGCATATTGGCGTCTTTTCAACAATTTATAGTCTTTGAGTATTGTCTTCCAGACTAGTACTGAGAACTTGCTGAGTTCACATAGCCAGTATGTGGTAGGGGCAGGTTGGCTCTCCATCCACTATACCATGTTGCCTCATTTAGATGACTTTAAGATTAAATTATACTTAAAAATATCAGAGTTATTTAACATACTTTTCTCCTTAGAATTATGTTTTTTCTCACTGAGGATTATATGCCAGTGCGCAGTGTGTTTTAGCACTTTGTAATTTATAGTCTTAGAGAGTTGCCTTGATCCCTAAAAGGTTAATCTTACTGCATAATCTTGCTGAAGGTCGTATAACCAGCAAATGTCAGAGGCAGGGCTGAAACCCAGATCTTCCAGACCTTAGCAAAATATGTAGCACACAGTGGGCATTTCATAAATGCTTATTGAGTTGATGATATCTTCTCTTATCTTTGAGTTCAGCTCTCTATCCACTATGCCATAGCTGTTTATCCCATGTATCCTATGTTACAGTTTTCATGGTACTTTCATATACATTATTTCATTTGCTTTATAACTCTGGTAAATAGACATTACAATTTAAGCCTCGCTGTACATCAGTGGATGCACATAGACTGAGGAATGAATGAATACGTATCATTGTAAGAAATGAGGAAAGAGATGGAAGATAAGAAGAGATATAGAAAGACCTAGGAACTGATGCAGAGAATAGTGAGCAGAGCCAGAAAAGCAATTTATACTATTATAGAAATGAACAGTTTTGAGGACTTTTATCGAATGATGAAGAATGAAATGACCAGAACCAAGAGAACTTGTATAAGAACAATAACATTGTAAGGACAAACAACTTTGAAAGTTCTTAGAACTATGATCAATACAATGAGCAGTTATGATTCCAGAGGACCAGTGATGACACACGCAAACCATGGGAGAGAGGGGATGGAATAGAGACATAGATATTTTTGCATCCAGTTATTGCATAGTTGTTACAGAAATTTGTTTTCCTTTGTTTTTCAGTAAGGTGGGGTAGAGTGGGGAGGAGAATGAAAGTTTTCTCTTAATTGTTTAGATAGTTTAATTTTCCATCAACTGTTGTGCTTGAATTCTAGTTCATGAAAAATCACTGCCCCCTGGACAAGTTTCTCACCTGAAATCTCATTACCATGCAGACTGAGTCAGCTTTTAATACTCCATATCTACTCAGTACCTCAGGGTAGAGCCTCCTCCAAAAGTCTTCCATTATAGAGAGCCCTGCTTGGTTTCAGCTCCATGAACATCATGCCCTGGGACTGGATAACTCTCCCCAACCTTACCCCACCCCCAACTTTTCAGCTTCCTTTTGTGTATCTTCTGTTCGACTGTAAACTCCTTGAAGGCAGGAACTGTCTTTTTTTATGAATCATATATATTTAATATAATATGATATATAACATGACATTTAATATAATATGATATATTAAGGTACAACATAATTAATAGTATAATGTGATATGACATTACATTATATAACCTAAGATATATTTAGAGTTCTCATTCTCTTTCAAAATTAAAAAGTGATGAATAGAACATTTTCTACTAAATTGAATTGCTTTTTCTTGTATCTTCCTTTAGAAGTTTCCTTTGCATGCAGCTAGTTGGTGCAGTGAATAGAGAGCTAGATGGACTTGGAGTCAAGAAGCAAATTCTGCATCAGAGACTTATTAGTTGTGTGACCCTAGGAAAGTTACTTCACCTCTGTCTGTTTCAACCTTCTCATCTATAAAATATTATCACCCACCTCTTTGTATTGTTGTGAGGATAAATGAGATAATATTTGTGAAGCTCTTTTTACAAACATCCCCCCCCACAAATTGATTAATTTATTTGTTTTTAATTTGTTAACAATCACTTCCATAAGTTCCAAATTTTCTTCCCCTCTCTGCTTCCTTCATGCATGCAGTCTCATATGGGTTCTACACTTGCATTCTTATTAAACATGTTTTCACATTAGTCATGTTGCACAGCAGAATTAAAATGAATGGGAGAAACCATGAAAAAAACAAAACATAACAAAGGTGAAAAGAGTCAGCTTCATTTGGCGTTCTGACTCCATAGTTCTTTCTCTGTTATAGATGGCATTTTACATCATGAATTCTTTGGAAATGTTTTAAGTCCTTGCATTGCTGTGAAGGAATAAGTCTATCAAAAACACCCTTCGCACACTGTGGCTGTTACTGTGTACAACGTTCTCCTGGCTCTGCTCACCTCACTCAGCATCAGTTCATGTAAGTCTTTCTAAGTTTTTCTGAAGTCTGCCTATTTGCCTTTCTTGTTTCTGTACTTTGCTCCTTTTAAAGACTCTTGATTGATAAAGGCAAGATTCAATCAGAGGCACTTGATTATACTAAAACAAAAACAGCAAAAAATCCTATTATGATTGCCATCACAGTTTCCAATTAATTTTTGGTCTATCTTTCCATGCCCCTTTATTGCATAGATTTTTTTATTGCATCATGATCTAAAAAAGGATGAATTGCCTATTTCTTCCTTTCTGCACTGAATTGTGAGGTGTTTATGCCCTAGTGCATGGTCAATTCTTGTTTATGTGCCATGTACCATTGAGAAAAAGGTGTATTCCTTTCTATCCCCCTTCAGTTTTCTTCAGACATCTCTCATATCTACCTTTTCCAGAATTTACCAATTCATTCCAGAAATCCAGTGAATTTACCAATTCATGTCCTCCTTTTTTGTTTATTTCAAGGTTAGATTTATCAAAATCAGAGAGGGGGAGATTGAGATCCCTCATTAGTATAGTTTTGCTGTCTATTTCTTTCTGTTACTCCCTTAACTTCTCCTCTAAGCATTTGTAAGCTATACCACTTGGTGCTTATATATTCAGTAATGATATTACTTACATTGTCTATGGTGCCTTTTAGCAGGATATAGTTTCCTTCCTTATCTCTTTTGATTAGATTTATTTTTGCTTTGTCTGAGATTAGGATTGCTACTCTTTTTTTTACTTCAGCTGAAGCATAATATATTCTCCTCCAATTTTTTACCTTTACGCTTTGTATCCTCCTGTTTCAAATGTGTTTCTTGTTAACAACATATTGTAGTTATTGTGGTTTTTTATCCATTCTACTATCCACCTCTGTTTTGTGGGAGAGTTCATTCCATTCACATTCACAGTTATAATTACTATCTGTGTCTTTCTCTCCATCCTGTCCCCCACCTCTGTTTATGCTTTTATTTCTCCCTTCTCCCTTACTCTCCTCAAAAGTTTAACTTTTAACCACCACCTCCTTCAATCTTCCCTCCCTTCTATCAGCCCCCCTCTTTTTTCTTTCCCTTTTCCTTTACTCCTTCTCTCCCTTGTAACAACCCCTTCTCTTTTTTCCCCTTTCCTCTCCTACTGCTGGTAAGGCAAATTAGATTTCTCTACTTAATTGAGTATGTTATTCCCTCCTTGAACCAAATCCAATGAGAGTAAAGCTCAAACAATGCTTACCTCCCTCCCTTTTTTCCCTCTACTATAATATGTTTCTGTGCCTCTTAATGTGATGTAATTTACCCTTTTCTACCTCCTCCTTTCCTCTTCTTCCCTCATACTTCTTAATTGGGTTTTTTATCATCACATCAGTTAATTTATACCCACACCCTCTATCTATGTATATCCCTTTTAAATATCATAATAAATATACAATTCTGAAGATTAACAAGAATCATCATCCCATATAGGGATGTAAACAGTTTGCCCATATTAAATAACAAGTATTTTTTCCCTTTTTTCCCCCCTGTTTACCTTTTTATGCCACTCTTGAGTCTTATATTTGAATATCAAATTATCTATTGAGCTCTGGCCTTTTCAACAAGAAGGTCTGGAAATCCTTTATTTCATTAAATATCCATCTCCTTGCCTGAAAGATTATGCTCAGTTTTGCTGGGTAATTGATCCTTGGTTGTAGTCCAAACTTCTTTGCCTTATGGCAAAGTTCATATTCCAATCCCTCTGATCTTTTAATGTAAAAGTTGGAATGTCCTGTGTGATCCTGACTGTCCTTCCTCAATAATGCATTGTTTCTTTCTGGATGCTTGCAGTATTTCCTCCTTGATCTGATAATTCTGGAATTTGGCAACAATGTTCCATGGTGTTTTCAATTTGGGATCTCTTTCAGGAGAGTCATAGTGTCCTTACCTTCTACTTGCCCAATTCTAATTTTTAGTGAATTGTTTTCTTCAATTACCTTTTGTATCTCCTTTCCCATTTGTCCAATTGTTCCTTTTAAGGAGTTGTTTTCTCCAGTTAGGTTTTTGTACCTCGTTATCCATTTGGCCAATTTTACTTCTTAAGGAGCTCTTCTGTTCAGTGAATTCTTTTTTTCATTTTATCAATTGTATTTTTAAAATTATTGGTCAATTTTTCTTCTGTCTCTCTAATTTGGCTTTTAAATTCCTTCTTGAGCTCTTCCAAGAATGCTTTTTGGGCTTGAGATCAGTTTACATTTTCTTTTGAGGTTTCATATGTGGGTATAGTGTCAGTTCTGTCATTTTCTGAATTCATATTTTGATCTTTCCTCTCCCCATAATAAGATTCTATGGTCTTTGCTTTTCTAATTTGCTTCTTGCTCATGGTGATTGCCTTCTTCTTGGCTTTTAAAGTGGATCTCTGCTTCTGGAGCACAGGGGGTTCTGTCCCACATTTCTTATACTGGGAGCTAAGGGCCTGGTTACTCATTTTATGTGCTGTGGCCTCTTCAGCTAGGAGATACATAATACAGCAGTTTACCTGGTACTGAGCTGGCAGGTGTGTGTCAAGGATGAGGCTAGGTGAAGTCTGAGTTTCCTTAGGGTTATTCTGAAGCTTGTGGTGTTAGGTGTGTGGGATGGGTGGTCTTCCCACTGGAAGTCTCCTTCCCTGGGGCTTCACTAGAGCATGGGCAGGCCCGGTGGCTGGTGAGTCCCATCTGTGCTGGTGTCTGCCCAATTCTGCTAATTGTGTTAAGGCATGCATGGGGTCCTGCTGTTGGCACTTACTGGCTCCACCCCGCTGGGACTCGGGATCTCGTGTTGATCTGCTAAGGTAGGGCTTGCTGGGATGCCTCTGGTCCTGCATTAGTCACTTTCAGCCACATCAAGAGGGACCTTTCCCTTTGATCTCACTAGCCTCCCAAGCTAAAGCACTTCTGTACCCCTTCTTCTGGCCCTACTGTTCCCAGATTTTTCCTGGGGCAATATTCTCTGTTTTTCAAGGTCAAAAAGGGAGGATGAGAATGCTCCCTTTATTTGACCATATTAGCTCTGGAAAGTTCAAGCATGTGACTCAGGAACTGCATTTTTTAGAAAATTGCTTCCCTCACAGTGCCTGATGTAATGGGTGCCTAATATATATTGATTGATTAATTTAATTAAAAAAAATAAAGAGGTGGGGAACTCTAGGGGTTTGAAATGCTGCAGTCACTTTCAGATGAAAAAACTTTATTATTAGTTTTACTTAACTGTTTTACATGATCCTTCTCACAAAGTACAGGCAACTGAGACTCAGAGAGGTTAAGGAACTAGACAGTCATGTGGGTAGTGAGTGATGATGGTAGGATTTGAAGCAGTCTTCTACCTGAGGTCCAGGGCTTTCTCAACATTATATCTGGCTGCCTTTTCTACTTTTACAATGCTATGAATTCTTTGAACTTCAACCATCACCCATTTTATATGAATGTGAACACCATCACTTAAAATAGTTTGCCTAATTACTCTCATACTTCAGAGTTTTCTTCTTAAGACATGAATATTTATGAATATTTCATGATACTTTTGTCTCCAGTTCCCAACCTCACATCACTTTATACCCTCTGATTTATGTAGAAGTGGGTGCTATTTCCTATGACTTCTTCCTTCTGCATCTTTGTGGCTGTATCATTGCCCTCCTGGCCATTCAAATGTCTCTATTAATGTTGAATTTGGATAGGACTGTGTCATCAGATCATGAGAGAAGGGAATTCTCTTTAAAATAAAATTTTGGACAAAATTTTCTATACACTTCAGCAGGCTAGAAATGTTTCGTAGTATCCACTACATTTTAATGCTTAAAATTGTTTTTGAAAAGATGCTTTCATTTCATCCCAGTCCTGCTCTAAAATCCTTACTGGTTCCCTTTGGCTTACAGATTATAAAGTTCAAAGACCCCACCTTGGCATGCAAGGGTCATCACACTCTGGACTTACCCTGCTTATCTAAGAACCTATTTTTAAAAATAGAGAAAAAAGAAATTCATAATTGAATAAATGAAGGAAAAATATACCAATAGTTTAACTAAACCTCCAAACTAGTATAACATAGACCACCTTGGTCCCTGCTGACTGAACATGAGGAATATGACATTTCCTCTCCTCCCTTAGGATTCTCTGGTACCCTTAAGGATGTTTGAGGGTAAATAGACTCTGAGCTATTGGCTCCATCCTCCACCAATGCTGTCCCCTAAAATGTAGGGGTATAGTCCTCCTGATAATGACTAATGATTACATTTGTCACTAACAGTCAGATTAGCTTTTACACAGAAATATTAACTTCAGAAGGTATAATAATAAAAATGTAAACTTATTCCCCAATATGAGAGAGGCAAAAATGTCCTTTCCCCTTGTACCTCAGTCACTGGGAAGGCAAAAAAGGATTAGATTCATAACTTAGCTTAATTCTCAGAGAGTACTATTGAAGGTCCAGACCCCCCACTCTCCTCTCTCAGGGTTTGAGTCCTGGGTACCCTGGCTTCTCAGACACTCCTTGTTGGGCTGGCTAACTGTACCACTCTGCTTGCAATCCTGGCTCCATAGTCCCCATGACTCTAACTTCTGGCCAGATGGGGACCACTGCTGGCATCTGAAACTGAAGAGGACCTGGAACAGAAAAAAACACACCCCCAGGACCACTTCTTATAGCATGGATAAAAAGAGAGGGAACAGGGGAAGGAAAGTCTTTTCCTTCTCACAGGTTCAGTTCATGCTGCCTATTCTGTGGATGAACTATTATCTTCACTCTCTGGACACAGAAGATAAAAGTTGCTCAAAAGAACAGCAGAAAGAGTGGAGAAAAAGAGAAGCTGAAAAGGAGTGGTTGGCTCAGTGTTAATTCAATCTTGTTGTTCAGTTTTGTGGCAGATACTGGGATGGTTTGCCATTTTCTTCTCCAGCTCATTTTCCAAATGGGACAGACAGAATTAAGTGAATAAATGTCTGAGGTCAGATTTGAACTCAGGTTTTTCTGACTCTATGCTCTATTCACTCCATCACCTAAACAAATACTACTTCATATCTAGCAGGATTAAGCCAATTTTAAAGATGCGGGCAATCAATCAAAGGAGATTACCTCCATCTACATGGTAGGAAACAGAGGCCTTTGTGTTGGGCAACTGGACATGCTCCAAAGACCCCTCAAGGACATCTTGATCTTAAGTGAACTGAGCATACTCAGAAAAGCCCAGGTTACACTAGGGAAGGTTTAAACAGATGAGATTGAGATATAAGGGAGGAAGAGAGCCAGTAGGATAGGGTTATATCAAAACAGACTAAGTAAAACTAATCATAGCAACAAAATAGTGATTTTCAAATTCAAAAAACTATTAGGAGAGATACAAATCTTTCACATTTATGACTGGAAGGTGAATTCTTAATGAGAGAGTGGGGAGTAGGCAATTTTAAAAGACAAAATGGACAATATTGATAACATAAAATTGAAAAAAACTTTTGTGCAAAGAAAATGAATTTGAGTAGGATAAGAAAAGAAATGATTCAGTGAGAAAAATTCTTTGTGTCAAATCCCTCTGATGAGGATATGATTTTCAAGATACAGAGACAACTAATATATATCAATAAGACCAAAAATCTATTCTCTAATATGTAAGTAGTCAAATGATATAAACTAAGAATTCTTACAAGGAGAATTTCAACTAGTAACAACCATATGAAAGAATAATCCAAATAATAATGAGAGACATGTAAATGGAAACATCCTGTAAGTTTCACCTCATACCCAGTAAATTGGCAAAGATGACAGTCTTTGAGGTGGGAATAGTCATTGTTGGTAGGTGTGGAAAGACAAGCATAGGTATTGTAGAACTGTGAATTGGTCAGACATTCTAGAATTTATTTTGGAATTTTGGGAAGTGATTAAAATGTTTATATTCTTTGATTCAAATATTTCTCTATTGGACACATTCCTCAGGGAGGCAGATAATCAAAAGAAAGACCCCATACATAATAAAATGTTTACAGCAACACTTTTTGTAGAAGCAGCAATCTAGAAACAAAATTGATGCTCGTTGATTGGAAAATGGCTAAATTAGTTGTAGTACATGAATGAAATGGAATACTACTCTGTTATAAAAAATGATGAATAAGTTGATTACAGAGAAGGATGGGAAGACGTATGAGCTGATGCAAAGTGAAGTAAACAAAACTAAGAAAACAACATTTGCAATGTCTCCACATCAATTTAAATGGAAAGAGGATGAACATCAAACAATAAAAACTGAAGGTTGCAAAAATTAAAATAAAAGACTGGCCTCAAAGAAGAGTCATGAGAAGAGAACTCTCCCCACTTCATTGCAGAGGTGAAGTACCCTGGTTGTAGAACATTACATATAACATCAGTGTTAAAAAAAATATTGATTTGTTTTGCTGGTTTTTTCTTTATTATTTTATTTTTTAAATTATTATTATATTATTATTTTAAGATGATTATATAGTATGACTCACACTAGGAGGTGTAAAGGAGAATACAGTGAGAAAAGAAAGTGATATATAAACAAAATATAGCAATAAGATTTCATTAAAATAAAACCAAACTTCTCCCTGATCTATAATCCTATGCTGTAGCCAGGCGAGTCATTTTACTATTCCTTAACACTTCAGTGTCTCTATCTGGCTGGGACTACAATGCCTACTTTCTCCTCTCCAACTTTCCAAAGCCTATCTATCATCCCAGCCCCAGCCCCAACTTTCCTTCATGAAGTCTTACCTGATTATTCCCTTTCACATTGTGTTCTCTCTTCTTTGAAATTCTATAGCATTCATTGGATACCATTCATTTTGACAGTCATGTAATGATTCTCTCTTCTGTACCTCCTACTGTATATGGCGAATGGTTCAGCACATAGTGTGAGTGATAGTGGGACACTGGGGAGGGAATGTGGCCTTGGAGTCATAAGAGTCTGAAGGAACTTCAGAAGCCATCTGGCCCAACCTCTTATTTTACAGATAAAGAAACTGAAGCCCAGAGAGGATTAGTGATGTGTCTGCAGTCACAGAGGCAGTAAATGTCAGAGATCTCCTCAACTCAAACCACTGGTTTTGAGATATGGGTTTGAGTGTCAGACTTGCCACCAACTAGTAGTGTGACATTGGGTTAGTCT
The DNA here is from genome assembly GCF_028372415.1 of Notamacropus eugenii. Classification (NCBI taxonomy): domain Eukaryota; kingdom Metazoa; phylum Chordata; class Mammalia; order Diprotodontia; family Macropodidae; genus Notamacropus; species Notamacropus eugenii. The sequence continues at coordinate 189,120,334 of NC_092876.1, forward strand.
CTAGTCTTCTGGAGCTGCAATTTTCTCTTCAATAAAAAACAGAGAATAATTTGTGCTTATCACAGAGGTTTATTGGGAGAACAAACAAGCAAACCAACAAAAAATAAATGAATAAATTTATTTTTTGGATGCTGTGCTGGGGACTGAGGAAAGTACATGCTATAAGTATGACATTATACTCTCAGGGAGCATACAATTTAGTAAAATAAGACATAGACATTTATGATATAAAGTATAAAATGATTAGCATCTTAGGGAGTCCAAATCAAAGAACTATGGAGCTGCTAGGTGGTTTGTTAGGTAGAGCACTAGACTTGGAATCAAGGAGACTTGAGTTTAGGTTTGACCTAGGATGCTAATTAATGACCCTACCTAAGTCACTTAATTGTTGTCTACCTCAGTTTCCTCATTTATAAAACAGGGAGAGTAAGAACACCTACCTCCCAAGAATGTTATGAAGATAAAATAAGATACTAGTCATATGGTCTTTTGCAAACTTTAAAGCAGAATATAAATGCTAGCTATTATGCTATTATGTGAGAACCAAGGGGGAACTAGAGAATAGAAAGGAGAAAATAAGAGGATTAGGGAAACCTGAAAGTGGGGTTGACATCTGTGTTGAACTCCAAACAATGCATGGGGAGAGAAAGGGAAGATATTCTAGGTATCAAGAACTATGTGAGCACGGGTATGGAGGTATGAGAGTATATGTTATGTTTTGGGAGAGGAGAATAGTCTATTTTGGCTGGAGAGAAGGTAGGTAGGAGGGGGCTATGTTATGAAGGATTTTGAATGCCAAATAGATTATTTTATAATTGATCCTGGAAGCAATGGGGAGCCATCAGAGTTTATTGAGTTGTGGGGTGGCATGATAAACTGTGCTTTAGGAAAATCACTTTAATGGATGAAGGAAGGATGGGAAGAGAGTTGAAGCAGGCGCACCCACCAGCAGGCTACTACAGAAGTCCAGAAGGGAGGTAATGAAGGCTAGCACAAGATGGATGGCAGTGTAAGAGGAGAGAAGGGAGGAATGTTCAAGAGATGTTACACAGGTGAAATCAACATGCTTTGACAACAGATTGAATATGGGAGGCTGGGAGGTAGTGAGGAGTCCAGGATGATTCCTAGGTTTCAAGCCTGAGGGATGGTGTTGGCCTCAACCATAATAGGGAAGGTTATATAAAAACACTTTGTAAACTTTAAAACACTGTGGAGGTTTATTAAAGTATCTATTCAGTCAATCATTATGCTACTATTCTATCATTTCAGTCAATCAGTCAATCAGCAAGTATTTATTAAGTGCCCAGTATATATCAGTCATTCTTAGGCATTAGAGACAAAAACTTAAAAGTAATATAGTCTCTGCCTTCAAAGAGTGTTTCTTTGCACTATACATTTAACACTTATTGGATGCATGGAATAAAGAACATACCAAAAATAAAATAACTATTATGATTAGTGATGTTTGATTGGATTTTTGATTGAAGCTTTTTGTTCATCCTGAGGTATATTCTAGTGGACTCTAAACTTTTGCCAAATTCACAGATGAATATTGCTTTTGTTTATCAAGATCAGATGACTCAGACGGAAAGAGTGAAATTTCATCAATAATTAAATGCTGTGTCAAAGATGGAGTCATTCTCCTTGGGGAACTATCAGAATGTAAAACATAGCCATTTGCTTTGGGTAGTTTTCCAATATCATGCCCAGGATGATCTGAGGACAACTAGAGGTCACACCTGAAATCAGATTTTGAATAAACATTTGGCACCCCTGTATGCAAAGCACTCTATTAGGTACACTGGGGGAGAGAGCAGGAATGATAGAACATATGTATGATCTTACTTTTAGATAATTCAATTCAATTCAGTAAACATTTATTAAGTACCTACTGTGACCCAGGCACTCTGTAAGTGCTGGTGATTCAAGTAATAAAAAGAAAGACAACTGCTGTCCTCAAGACAAGGAAAGCAAAAAGGGGAGTTGGGAAAGGAACATGATGTTCCATGGAGTCAAAACAAAGTAGAGTTGCTGCTGAAAAATGGAGTTACCATGAAAGTTCTGAGCCTTTTATAAAGCATGGTTTTAAAGGAGTTTCCTGTTCTACCTTCCACCTTCTAGCCCACCATTCAGAAAAGAGAGGCAACTGAAGCAGCTGAGAAGGTGTTGAGCATCAAAAACTGAATCAATCAGCATGTGTTAATGAGATTCCAGGAGATGCTTTATAGTTTACAAAATGCTTTCTTCATGACACTCCTGTGAGGTCTATAGATAGTGTAACTCTTATTTTCTCCATTTTAGAGATGAGGAAACTGAGAATCAGAGGTGAAGAGGACTTGCCCATTGTTACACAGTAGTAATTCAGCTTGTCTGATTCTAAGTATAGAACTCTTTCCATTGTACTGCAGTGCAAGGATGGAGCTGGGTCCCACCCTACCCTTGTGATCCAGCTTCTAAGTTAATTCTGTTTGCTTAGGAGTGGTTAAGTGGAACTCAGGATTGTTCTATAATAGGTCTGGGCTTTATGAGTGAGCCTTTTCTGCTTTGGGCCTTCATATCATCAAGCAAAAATAAACTCTGATGAAGAAAAATTCCCAGTGATCTTGGAGCTATGACGTGAATGCTTTTTTATGATTAATGATGCTATTCAATACTTCTTTATGAAGGAAAAAACAGGCAGCGGTTGTCACCTGTGGCAAAAAATTCTACATCATCACATAAACTGAAAGAACGGAAATAACTTAAATTCTTTGTCTTCATCTTTACTGTTACTGTCCTGTAATTGTTTAATTAGAAATTACAATTTAAAATATGAATATGGAAGATTGTGAAGACTGGAGACATGGAATAGTCTGAATGTGTTAGGGGTCAATTGTGATTGCTCAGCAACTATTTAGAGAATTTAGACCAAAAAAAGATTTTTTTGGGGAGGAAGAAGAGAATTCGTTTATCACTCTTTTAGAATTGCTGGGAGGTATAGTGATAATTAAAAACAGACCAAATTTTAGCTGATTTTATTGGTTTTAAATTTTCTGTATAGACAATGTACCTCCTTATTGCCTGGACCCAAAGCAGATGGCTCTTACTGTCTGATCCTTGGTATGCCAGATGTACCTGAGTTTTCCCCAAAATTGGTAGAAGGTTTCAAATGTCCACATGGACACTCAGTGGACAACAGGAGTATTACCACTCTAGAAAATGCAAAGGATTCACAGAGGATCATAATAAACCAGAATTGTAAAGAATTCAAATAGCACATTGGATCCCCATCCACTGAAATTAAATACATTTTGGTGGGCTGATGAGTATCTACCCTTCATTTACTGTAAACTTGTACATGCCTTCAAGAAATTTTTCCCTCCCTCCTCCTTACTTCTTCCCTCCCTCCCTGAGCCAGCATACAATTTTATATAGGTTCTATACAAGCATTCTTATTAAATATATTTTCACTATAGTCGTGTTGTGTAGAAGAATTAAATTGAATGGAAGAAATCATATGACAAACTGAAGCATAATACACACACACAAAAATGATCTGCTACATCCTGCAATGGAATTTCATAGTTCTTTCTCTGGATGTGGAAGGCATTTTGCTTTAGAAGACCATTGGGAATTTTTTTTAAAGTCCTTGCATTGTTACGAAGTTCAAGTCTACCAGAAAAGACTCTCGCACAATGTGGTCTTTGCTGTGCACAAAGTTCTCCTGGTCCTGCTCCTTTTGCTCAGCATCACATCATATAAATCTTTCCAGGCCTCTCTGAAGTCTTCCTGTTCATCATTTCTTATAGCACAATAGTATTCCATTACATCCATATACCATTCAGCCATTCCCCAATTGATAGGCATCCCCTTGATTTCCCTTTTTTGGCCACCACAGAGTGCTGCTATAAATATTTTTGTACATGTGAGACCTTTCCCATTTTTATGATCTCTTGGGGATACAGTCCTAGAAGCGATATTGCTGGGTCAAAGGATATGCATGTTTTGTAGCCCTTTGGGCATAGTTCCAAATTGCTCTGCAGAATGATTGGATCAGCTCACAGCTCCACCAACAATGTATTAGTGTTCCAACTCTCCCACATCCTCTCCAACATTTATCATTTTCCTGTTCTGTCATGTTTGCCAATCTAATAGATGAGATGTGGTACCTCAGAGTTGTTTAGATTTGCATCTCTCTAATCAAAAGTGATTTAGAGCATTTTTTTCATATGACTATAGATATCTTTAATTTCTTCCTCTGAAAATTGCCTGTTCATATCCTTTGACCATTTATCAATTGGTGAGTGACTTGTATTGTTGTACATTTGACTCAGTTCTCTATATAGTCTAGAAATGAGGCCTTTATCACTGATATTAGCTATAAAAATTCTTTCTCAGTTTTCTACATCCCTCTGAATTTTGGTTGCATTGGGTTTGATTGTGCAAAAACTTTTCAGTTTAATGTAATCAAAATTATCCATCTTGCACTTCATAATGCTTTCTATCTCTTCTTTAGTCAAAAATTCTTCCCTTCTCCATAAATCTGATAAATATATTATTCCTTGCTCCACCAATTTGTCCATAGTATCAACCTTTATACCTATATCGTTTACCCACTTAGCTTTCATTCTTGTGCACTGTGTCAGGCATTGGTCTACACCTAGTTTCTGCCACACTTTTATCCAGTTTTCCCACCAATTTTTGTCAAACAGTGAGTTCTTATCCCAGAAGCTGAGGTCCTTGGGTTTATCAAACAGTAGATTGCTGTATTCACTGACTACTGTGTGTTGAGTACCTAGCCTATTCCACTTGTCTACCCTTTGGTTTCTTGGTCAATATCAAGTGGTTTTGATAATTGCTGCTTTATAATACAAATTGAGATCTGGTAGCACTAGACCACCTTCCCTAGCATTTCTTTTCATTAGTCCCCTTGATATTCTGGACCTTTTGTTCTTCCAGATGAATTTTGATACTATTTTTTTTCCAGCTCTAGAAAATAATTATCTGATAGTTTAATTGGTATGCCACTAAATAAGTAAATTAATTTAGGTAAAATTGTCATTTTAATTATATTGGCTTGGCCTACCCATGAGCAACTGATGTTTCTCCACTTACTTAGATCTGACTTTATTTGTGGGAAAAGAGTCTTGTAGTTGTGTTCATATAGTCCATGGGTTAGTTTTGGGTTAGTTTTGGCATATTTCTCAAATATTTTATAGTGTCTACCCTAGCTTTAAATGGGATTTCTCTTTCTATCTCTTGCTGTTGGGCTTTGTTACTGATATATAGAAATGCAGAAGATTTATGTGGGTTTATTTTGTAAGCTGCAACTTTGCCAAAGTTGTTTATTATTTCAAGTAGTTTTTTTACTTTAATCTCTGGGATTTTCTAAGTATATCATCATATCATCTGTAAGGAGTGATAACTTAGTTTCTTCTTTGCCTATTCTTATTCCTTCAATTTCTTTATCTTGTCTAATTGCTATAGCTAAAATTTCTAGTATCATATTGAATAATAGTGATGATAATGGACATCCTTGTTCTTATTGGATCTTATTGGAAATGCATCTAGCTTATCTCCATTGCATATAATGCTTGCTGAAGGTTTTAGGTAGATACTGCTTATTATTTTGTGGAAAGTTCCCTTTATTCCTATGCTCTCCATTGCTTTTAATATTAATGGGTGTTTTATTTTGTTAAAATCTTTTTCTGCATCTATTGAGATAATCATGTAGTTTCTGTTAGTTTTGTTGTTGATATGATTGATATCCATAAGATTTGGTAGCTTGTCTCATTATTGTCATTCTCTTGAATGAAGTTGTTGATTGTTTCTATGATTTGTTGTTTTACCCCCTCCTTTTTTAGGATTAGATTATTTAGTTTCCAATTAATTTTTGGTTTATCTTTCCATGGCCTTTTATTACATATAATTTTTATTGCATTATGATCTGAGAAGTATGCATTGACTATCTCTACCTTTCTACACTGGATTGTGAGGTTTTTATGCCCAAGAACATGGTTAATTTTTGTATATGTGCCATGTACCACTGAAAAAAAGGTATATTCCTTTCTATCCCCATTCAGTTTTCTCCAGAGATCTATCATACCTACCTTATCCAGAGTTTTATTCACCTCCTTAGCTTCTTTCTTGTTTATTTTAATGTTAGATTTATCAAGTTCATAGAGGAGGAGGTTGAGGTCCTCCACTAGTATAGTTTTGATGGCTATTTCTCCCTGTAACTCCCTTAACTTCTCCTCTATGAATTTGTATGCTATACCACTTGGAGCATATGTGTTTAGTAATGATATTGCTTCATTGTCTATGGTGCCTTTTAGCAGGATATAGTTTCCTTCCTTATCTCTTTTGATTAGATCTATTTTTGCTTTTGCTTTGTCTGAGATTAGGATTGCTACCCCTGCTTTTCTTACATCAGCTGAAGTACAATATATTCTGCTCCAACCTTTTATCTTTATTCGTATCTATTCATATCTATCTTTATTCGTATTTATCTGTATCCCCCCTTTTCAAATGTATTTCTTTTAAACAACATATTGTTGGATTATGGCTTTTAATCCATTCTGCTATCCATCTCTGTTTTATGGGAGAGTTCATTCCATTTACATTCAAAGTTATGATTACAATCTGTGTCTTTCCTTCCATCCTCTTTCCCCTGTTTGTGCTTTTAGTTCTCCCATCTCTCTTCCCCTCCTCAATAGAATTTTTCCTTTTCACCACCACCTCCCATAGTCTTCCCTTCCTTCTTTCAGTCCCCTTCCCTTTTATTCCCCTTTACCCTTACTACTTCTTCCCCCCTTTCAGCTTCCCTTCCCCTTTCTTCCCCTTTCCCCTTCTACTGCCTATAGAGCTAGTCAGATTTATATACTTAGTTAAGTTTATTTTTCCCTCCTTGAACCAAATCAGATGAGAGTATCTCTCAAACAATGCTCATCTCCCTGCCCTCTTTCCCTGTACTATAATATAATTTTGTACTTCTTCCTGTGATGTGATTTATCATTTTCTGCTTCCCCCTTTTTACATCGCCTGTTACAATCCCTTTGTATGCTTGAATCACATTGTTATTATCACATCATTTACTTTATACCCTTTCCCTCTATCTATAGATATCCCTTTTTTTTACTTCATAATAGATGTACAATTCTCAAGATTAACAAGTATCATTTTCCCTTATAGGGATGTAAACAGTTTGCCCAAACTGAGTAGCAAGTTTTCATTTTCCCCTGTTTACCTTTTTATGCCTCTCTTGAGACCTGCGTTTGAAGACTGAATTTTCTGTTGAGTTCTGGCCTTTTTGTCAGAAAGGTCTGAAAATCTCTTATTTCGTTGAATGTCCATCTCCTTGCCTGAAATGTTATACTGAACTTTGCTGGGTAATTGATCCTTGGTTGTAGTCCCAGCTCCTTTGCCTTATGGAATATCAAATTTCAATTTGTTTGATATTTTAATGTAGAAGTCACAAGGTCCTGTGTGATCCTGACTGTAGCTCCTCCATTTTTGAATTGTTTCTTTCTGGCTGCCTGTAGTATTTTCTCCTTCACTTGATAGTTCTGGAATTTGGCAACAATATTTCTTGGTGTTTTTAGTTTGGGATCCCTTTCAGGAGGTGAACCGTGGATTCTTTTGATGACTATTCTGCCCTCTGGATCCAGCACTTTTGGGCAGTTTTCCTTGATGATTTCTTGGAAGATATTGTCCAGACTCTTCTTTTCATCATGGCTTTCTGGTAGGGCAATAATTCTTAAATTTTCTCTTCTGGATCTATTTTCCAGGTCAGCTGTTTTTCCAATTAGATATTTTACATTTTCTTCTATTTTTTCATTCTTTAGATTTTGTTTGACTGATTCTTGATGTCTTAGAGAGTCATTAACTTCTACTTGTCCAATTCTAATTTTCCATCAAATTGTTTTCTTCAGTTAACTTTTGCATCTCCTTTTCCATCTGTCCAATTATTACTTTTAAGGAATTATTTTCTCCAGTAAGTTTTTGTACTTCCTTTTCCATTTCTTCAATATTCTTTTTTAAAGAGCTGTTCTCTTCAGTGAATTCTTTTTTCATACTTTGAAAATCATTGGCCATTTTTTCTTCTATTTCCTTCTTCAGCTGCTCCAGGAGTACTCTCTGTGCATGCGAGTAGTTCATAGTTCCTTCTGAAGTTTCAGATGGGAGTACAGTCTCAATACTGACATCTTTGATATTTGTGTTTTAGTCCTTGTCCCCATAGAAAGATTCTATGGTCTTTTCCCTCCTCCTTTGCTTCTTGCTCATGATGGTGAGGTTTTGTGTGTTGTGGCCTCTAGTTCTTTTCAGTTAGAAGCTGAATAACTTGTTGAGCTGCTAGTGTGAGAAAGATAAGGGCCAGGTACTTTTGTTTTTCCTTTTGTTTTGTGTTTTCCCAGCTTAGCTCTGGGGCTAGCTTGTTAAGTGTGGTCATGGGTCATGGGAGATCTTCTCTGCTGAGCTAGAGCAAAGACAAGCTCAGCTCATGCCTGGTTCTTAGTGCCAGTTTCCACCACCCCTGGAGCTCATCTTCTAGTGCTGAGGCACACCTGGGTCCTAATGTGAGTTTCCACCCACTCTGGGGCCCCTCTCCTTCTGGTTAGCCTCCATCACAGTAAGAGGAATCCCCCTTAGCTATTTTCCTAGCCTCAGGTGCTACAAGACTGTTTGCCTTTCAGCTGTTCCCACTGATCCAGGATTTTTCTGGGCAAATATTTTATGGTTCTTTCCAGGTCAATAAGGGAAGGAGGAGAGAGCATTTACTGATCACTTCGCCATTTTGGCTTCTGGAAGATGATGCCTGGGGCTCAGTGGCTGTCACTCAGTTACCTCTGCTGGTCTCCTGCCCTGGGCTGCCACTCTGCTTTTCTGCTATGCTGCTGCTGCCTGAGTATGCCCTGGGGGTTTCTTGCTTGGCCATTGTGTGCTGTGGGCTCACCCCCATGGAACAGATCCTTCCTGTCCATCTTCCAGTCTGTCCTGGTCTGTGAGTCTGCCATAGTCTGTCTCCTATTGGATTTTGCACCTCCAAAATTTGGTCAGATTTTCTTTTTAGAGGTATCTGAAGGAGTTTGTCTAACAGCTTAGGTGAGTAGTTGCTCTCACTCTGCCATCTTGGCTCCACCCCCTTCAATTTTTGCCTTTTGAATCACCAGTGTTAATTGATGATCATCAGCCAATAGAATGAATACTCATTTCTTGCTGCAGAAGCAACTCAACTTAAGCACCAAACTTACAAATGACCTCTGCTTTGAACAGGCTGCCTGCTCCCCAAGGGTCACCCTATTATGAAAATCAAATCAATCAATCAATCAGCAGTTATTCACTAAGTACCTGATTTGTGTCAAAAACTGCTAGGTTCTAGGATACAAGTAAAAGGAATGAAATTACTTCTACTTGCAAGAAGCTTACATTCTAATGGAAAAACCAAGTACATAGAGAAATAAACAGCATAAAGTGAATTAAAACAAATATATACACAATAGTTTGGAAGGAATTTATGTTTTTCCTCAAAAGCTAGTCCTTAATCCAGGGAAGGGGAGAAAATTGTCTCCCTTCTCCTCCTCCATTGCTCTGCAGTGCATGGGTCCCTTCTTCTGAAAACAACTATGTGGACCTAAAAAATGAGAGGGTTATATCAGGTCACAGCTTCTTTACCTGAGGTCCATAAACAGTGGTCTGTGGAAAGATGTTAGGGGGTCCCTGAACTTGGATGGGAAAAAATACATCTTTATTTTCATTAACCTTTAGTTTCCTTTTAATCTTATATATTTTATTATATTCATTTAAAAATATTCTTCAGAGAAGGAGTCCAGAGGCTTCACTAGCATACCAAAGTGGTCCATTTCATGCACACAGAAAAATTAAAAATATAAAAGATGATCCTGAAGGGTAGAGGGGGAGGGGGAAAACATGCTGAATGAGATCATTCTCTAAGTATAAGTTAAGCTTTTACCACAGGAATTGGTCCATAGAACTTAGGGGAGGAGAACATACTTGCAAAATGCTGAGAAAAAGATGAACCAGGAGTATCTATCAGGTTGCATCTAGGAATATGAGGCATATTCCCAGGTCCTGGGAAAGACTGCATGGAATAAGAGAACAGGAGAGACCAGCATTGTTTCAGGACTTCTAAGTATTTTCTAAATATTTCTTCTGAGGATCATTAGCTGGGGCTTACCCTTACAGGGAAACAGGAGTATGAAGACATTAGAACTTTAGGTACTTGTAATCATGTCATCAGTTTCTGGGGAAAACATTAAAAAATTCTGAAGTCTTGGGGAAGAGAGGACTAATTTCCTTTAATATGCTGGTTTCTTATAGAAAGTCTCTGAATGAAGTAATTATGCAGTTTTTAAAGGTTATATTAAATTAGTTTACCAAGTATTAAAGTCTAGGAAGTAGGTTCATATTATCAACCTGTTCAAAGCTATTCTAGTCACAGCTCTTACATTAAACAGTTACTTGAGGCAGGCCACTTTCTATCTCTGACTCTCAATATTCCTATTTTTAAAATGAGATAACTGAACTGAATTGATTGATCTCTAAAACACCTTTTAGGTTTGTATTTGGCAGTCATAAGGCTTAGAGGAGGGAGAACTGGACTTGGAATTAGGAAAACTTGCATCAAAAGTCTCATATTTATTAGCTACGTGACCCTGGACAAGTCACTTAACCTCTTTGTGTGTGGACTTGGACTGAAATGGCCTCTAGGGTTTACTCCAGTTCCTAAAGAGTGATTTCTAAACTTTCCAAAACTCAAATCTGTCATTAGTTTTCCTTAATGAGGTGTAATTGTCCTTAAAAGGATTCCCTTTAATGTTCATTATTTCTATAAAAGATATAATGAAAAAATACAATGGAGACTTTATTCCTTATTTGTTTGTCTTTTTCCCTTAGGGCTTTCCAGGCCCATGCTTGTCAAAATAACGTTCATGACTGTGGAAGTCTATAAATGCCTTACCAAGTGTTTGGTGACTACAGTCTCACCTTTTTCTGCTTAGGGATAAAAATAAACAGTTTCTTCCCTTGGGTAAGAGAGTGCAGTTCTTCAAGCACTTTTGCAATTCAGATTTTTGTACTTCATTGCTTCCCCTAGTTAACAACTTGACTTTTGTAATTTCTTTTGGAGCCAAGGCTGTCTTGGTTTCTTAGGACTCACATACTTTGGAAGCTATTTCCTCCTTACATTTTTACTTTTAATTTTCTATTTCAATTCAATAAATATTTATTCCCTACTAGCTATGTTCTAGTACAGTGCTGGGCCTGGGAAGACAAAAACAGAAAAAGGAAGAAAGGAAGGAGGGAAGGACAGGAAAAGGAAAGAAGGAAGGAGAAAGGAAAGAAAGGCAAACAAGGAAGGAAGAGGAAGAAGGAAAGAAGGAAGGAAGGAAGGAAATGAGGAAGAGTTCCTGTCTTTAAGGAATTTTCATTCTATTGGAAGGGAAAATAAGTCACTATGTAATGATCCCTGTAATCTGGTTGAGGTTATATTGCAGGAATAAGCTTTGCAGGGTTTTGAAAGAGCCCATACATAGCATTAGCATTAGGAGCACCACTAAAACTTGATGGGGTGTATGAGGTGTTTAGAGAGGATAAGCACCTCTGGGGTGAGGGTTTGTTGAGTCTTTGTCAGGGTTATTCATTTACCTTTGGTTTATACTTCTCACCCCACTCTCATCTGTGTCTCTAAGAAACTGTAGCATGATGAGCAACCATATCCTGGCAAAACTATCTTGGCAGACAGGCTTAACCAGGTTGAGAGTAACTGATAGGCTTCAAACCTGTCAGCAATTTAGGGGGATATCTACCTCAAGCATGTGAAGACTTCCCCGGTTGGAAAGGACAGGATGGATGAGAATAATTTTTTCCAGTGTCCACAGAGGTGCCTGAAACTGGTGCTGTGGAGTGTTTAGAGCTTGGTCAGACATCAAAGACAGCAAGGTCATCCCCTGGGCCATCGCCAGTCATCCCGACTTTTATCTTGCCACTGAACTTCAATAACTCTGGAAGAGAGTGAGACTGATGGCTTTGTGCAACACTGACTCACTTAAATCCAATTCATGTGCAAGTGAAGACATCTCTCATGATGTCATTAGTCCTCTTTGAAAATGAAAGATGAAGAAAAACAGCTAGATTTAGTGGAAAGTATGCTGGCCATGGAGTCTGGAGAAACTTGGGTCTAGATTCTGACTGGCAATAAGACCATACCTAGCAAAGAACAATTGGTTTGCTTTAGATGTGCTGCATTAGGTCATACTTCTGTAGTGGACTCTTCCCTTTTGGTGGTGGGGGTCAGGAAAGGACATAATGCTTCTCTGGACCTTGGCTTGTAGTTGTCTATCAGATGCACCATTACCCAGCACCTGGATTGCCCCCCTAGGCTGCCACCCCCAAGGTCTTGTCATTGTGACATCCCTTTCCAAGGGCTCTTTGCTTTTTATTATCATTTGACCCCTTCTCCCTGCCCCCTAATTTCTAACAACTGAATCTGTCTCCCTGTGACTAGTTTGACAATTACTAGTTGTGTGACCTTGGACACACAGACTGTGCCTGAGTTTTTTTCTTAATTTGTAAAATAATCCATTTCTTAACAGGGGCACTCTGAGGAAAATTCTCTCTGAAGCTTCAGATTCTAGATTAATGTTAATTATAATGTGCCTCTCTACATTGCAGCACTTTGAACAAACACATGACTATCCATTCGAAGAAAAGCAAGATTGTGGAGTTGGAAGGTACTTTCCACGTTATTTAGTCCACCTTCCTGCTTTTGCAGATGAGGAAAATGAAGCCCCAGACAAGTCAGGTAGCTTGATGAAGGTCATGCAGAGAGTAAAAGGCAGAGGATGGATTTGAACCCAGGTCGGCAGTCTCCCAATCAATATTCTTTCCATGATGAAGTTATCACAGACCAGGAAACTTCCAAGACAAGATCAAATCCTGTTACAGTGAACCATAGGAAATATTCACATTCTTTCCTTGTCCTGGTTATAAGAATAAACCCATTCCCACTTTAAAATCTTCTCTCAGAAGTCCCATGAATATACTTGGACAGCTGAACTATCAGATGAGTACGACCTGAGCCAATGATCTCATGGTTAACTTTTTTGATGTGACAACAATCTAATCCTGGAGTGTCACATCTATTCCCAGATGTCATGCCAGAACTTTGCTGTAGACTTAGGGCCTGCTTTCTCACTATTCTCCTGGGCTTACTGCTCTCATCAGGCCATATTTTCCAAACAGCTGGACTGCATTGTGGCAAGTTGTGCACCACATGGAATACATTTCCATTGCCAGCCTCCAAGATTGAGGGCAGATGTTGCTTTATGAAAGTTTGGTCTAGAATTGACGACAGTGGGCATACACTTAACTGATAAACTCATGATGTTAGGGGTGGAGCATTTTCATTTTTCTGAAATCTCTTCCTTTCCAAGGACAATCCTTATCATGGAATCATCAAATCAGTACACCAAATCGGAATACCTTCATGATTGGGTTAAAAATCTGTCACCTTTACCTTATAGATTTCTTATTGTTCAGAGCAATTATGGCCAGAAATCCTTGCCATGAATTAAATCAACCAAAAGAATGAAACATTTACATTTTAAGAATGTTTAAGTGTTCTTTTATTTTTACAAGAGCCAATTTTTCTCAGCATATTGGGAAGCTCGCTTGTTTAGATGTGGAAGAATGAGGGTGACACTATCATTAGAACCAGTAATCAACAAGCATTTAAGTGCCTCCTATGAGTCCCATGCTGAGCTAGGTGATAGGGTTACAAATATAAAGAATGAAAATATCCTTATTAGCAAAAGAGATTCTTTTCTAATGGAGGAGATAACAAATGCATAGGTACTTATAGCAAAACTAGAAAAAGAATAAGTACAAATAAATCAGACAATTAAATTAATAATAGCTAGGATTTGCTTAGCACTTCAAGATTTTTTCAAACATTTTACAACATACTATCAAACATTTTACAACATACTATTTTACAACAACTAACTACAACAACATATACCGAAGTAGGTGCTCATACTATCCCTAAGATAGTTATAAAGGCAGGGCCCTAGGAATTAAGGTGGGATAGGGTGGGGTGGGGAGCACAAAAGGCTTCATGTAGAAATTGATTCTTGAAGGAAATGAATTCTATGAGGTGGAAATGAGCAAGGAATGCATACCAGGAATAGGGGATGGTTCATGGAAAGACATGGAGGGTGGGAGACAGTGTCATGTTTATAGAATAGAGAGGCTAGTTTGGCTGGATTGTGGAATCCTTTAAAAATCAATGCAAACATCTGCCTTTGCAGTTCAAGGTATGGTCTTAACTGAATGTGTATGAAGGATTAGACCCAAGCCAAAAGTAGAAAGTTGGTAAGGTTTATCTTTAACATTCCTCCTACTTCATAGCTCTTACTTCCTACCTTAATTAAAAATATTCCTTTAAAAATTTCCCATTCCCAGCTAATCTGAGAAGTTAGTATGTCCTATGTACCAGAAGTACCCATGGATGAAATCACAGATCTTTTAAAGTATTAAAGTAAATTCACTAGTTAATCCTTTCATGTAACCACCACATTTTACCTAAGGCTTTCTGGAGCTTGTTCTGGAATCCAAAGGAATGATAGAGAGATAATTTGGCACAATAAAAAAAGAACATTCATTTTGGAGGCAGAAGGTCTTAATTTGAATTCTGGCTCTGTCTTTTATGAGTCGTGTGGCCTTAGATATATATTTTTTTAAACTTCTCTGAGCCACAATTTCTTCATCTGTAAAATGAGAGGGCTAAATGAGATTACCTGAATGATTTCAGGACATAGAGCTGTGATCCTATGTCTTAACAGTCATTGATTCAGTCAATGAGCATTTATTAAGCACCTACTATATTCCAGGAGCTGTGCTAAGTGCTGAGGACACAAAGAAAGTCAAAAGACAGTCCCTGCCCTCAAGGAAGGCAAGATAAAGGCAAATGAATGTATGCCTTTGTTCAGTAGACCCTATTTGGAATTTTCTTAGCAAGGATACTGGAGTGGTTTGCCACTTCTTTCTCCAGCTCATTTTACAGATGAGGAAACTGAGGCAAACATGGTTAGGGGTTTTTCCCAGAGTCACATAGCTTATAAATATCTGAGATTGGATTTCAACGCAGATCTTCCTGACTCCAGGCCTGGAGCTTTATTCACTATGCGCTTAACATCCCAAACAAATATATATGATTGAGCTATATGCAAGATAAATAGGAAATAATTATTAGAGGAGAAGAGCTACAAATGAGAGGTATTAGGAAAGACTTCCTGTAGAAGACATATTTTAGTTGAAACTTAAAGGAAGCCAAAGAAGGCAGAAAGTAGATATGAATGCAGTGACAGACAGCCAGACAAAATGCTAATGGCTAAGAATGAGACAGTAGAAGATTAAAATCCATCTCTTTCCCACCTCTTCTCCCCTCCACCCCAAGACCCAGCTGGAGTCCATTATGGAGGATCCAAAGTAAAGGGATGTTTCATTCTTAATTCTTTCATCTTCCCTCTTTCGGTTTTGATTCTTAGCTGCCATATCTCTCTATTTAGTAAAGAGATGAAGTATTTGCTAGCTGAGGTGGCTTTTGGGGTCTTTATGACTCGTCACTGGGAAAATTCATTTGATAATATTTTTCATTTTTCATTTTTTAATTTTTCCAAAGTTGGAAGGTCTTAAATAAGGTATATTGAAGCTATAATAATAATAAATTTTGTCTGCTCACTAAAAAATAAGTTTGTGTTGATATATTTGGATTTTTTACATCATTACTGTTTTCCCCAGTTTCTCTCCTCCCTCCCCTGCCCATAGATCCTTTCCACATAACAAAGAATATTTTTTTTAAACAAAAAAGAAAAAGAAGAAAAAATCCACATAATTGATGAATACATCAAAAAAGGCTGAAACCGTATGAAATGTACAACACTTTTGGGCCCCCATCTCTACAAAGGGATGGGTTGGGAGCATCTTTAAACCATGCTTGTTCTTTATACTTTTGCAACATTCATTATTGATTTTTTTTTTATGGTTGTTCTTTTCATTTACATTGTTGTGTATTGTATCTGTTGTTTTCATGGCTCTGTTTACTTTATCTTGCATCAGTTCATTTAGGTGTTCCCATTTTTCTGTATTTATAATATTTATCATTTCTTACTATAATATTACATTACATTTATGCACTACAATTTCTTTAACCATTCCCAGTTAATAGGCATCTAATTTATTTCTAGTTCTTTGCTATTGTGAAAAATATTATGATAAATTCTGATGTAAAGTCCAAATATTGGCTCCTTAGGGAATAAACCAAGTAATGGAATTGTCCAAAGAGGATGAACATTTTAATCACTTTATATGAATAATTCCAAATCACTTTCAAACTGGTTGTACTGCTTCAGAGGCCCACTAACAAAATATCAGTGTGTTTCTCTTCCCCAAATCCCTCCAACGTTGATTTCCCATTTTTGTTATGTTTGCCAATTTGTAGGACATGAAGTAACAGTGCAACATTATTTTGAATTGCAATTCTCTAATTAGTAATTATTTTAAATATTCTTTCATGAAGTTATTATTAGATTGTGAGTCATCTTTTGAGAACTGGTTATACCCTTTGATGAATTATCTACTGGGAAATTGCTTTTGGTTGTGTGTGTGTGTGTGTGTGTGTGTGTGTGTATACACATGCAGATATACATTATATACATTATGTATATATGGTATGTTGTACACATGTATAATATATCTTATGTTATGCATACATATGTATTAATTATTTAAATATCTAGTATGCCAAAGCTTTATCAGAGAAATTGATACAGTTTTCCCCCATTTGGCTGCTTCTTTTCTTATCATAGATGCACTAATTTTGTTTGTGCAAAAGGTTTTCAATTTCATGTAATCGAAGCTATCTGTTATCATTTGCAAATGTCTCTCTCCCATATTTGGTTAAGAATACATGTCCTTCCCTTTAGCTATAAGAAGTGTATGATCTGGTTCTTTTCTATTTTTTTAAATGTGTGATCATTAATATTTAGGTAAGGAATATGTTTGGAATGATCTATGGAATAAAGGGTAAGCTGTTGGTCTGAGCCCAATTTCTGCTAGACTGCTCTCCATTTTTCCAGCAGCTTTTGTAAAATATGAAGTTCTTTCCTAAGTAATTTATGTTTTCCAGTTTATCAAACACTGGGTTATTGAGTTCCATTGTTTCTGATTCTCCCTTGTCTAGCCTGTTCCATTGATGTACCTCTCTATTTTTTAACCAGTACCAGGTGGTTTTGATGACTGCTCCTTTGCAATATAGTTTGAGGTCTGGAAGTGCTATTCCTTCTTTAATCCTTTCCTCCTTTGATAATTTTCCTTGATATTGTAGATCTTTATTTTTCCAAATCAATTTTGTCATTATTTTTTCAAGTTCTATAGTGCATCTCTTTGATAATTTGATTGACCTAGCATTAAAAGTGTAAATTAATGTTGACCAAATTTTTGTTTTTTATTACATTGGTAAGGTCAATATAACAATAACGTGTGCACTTAATATTCCTCTAGCTATTTCAGTTGTACTCAGGCAATCAGAAAGTGGTGTTAACAACCTGAACTTTTAGTCCCCTGAGCTAACCAAGACTGGAAGATAGAAACTCTCCCCAACTCACATGGGGAGAGAGATTAGTTATATTACTCCCTACACAATCAAACAGAATTACACTCCTTAATTCAAGTAAAACATAAGTTCCTTGAGGGCAGTTTTATGTTTTCTTCTCTTTTATTTCCCAAGTGGTCAATACATGTCTTATACATAACAGATAATTTCTAAATGTTTGTTTGTTGGGTGTTTGTTGAACTGAATCTCAGTAAGGTAGGCTGGCTCATAACCAACAATTATAATTGTTTTAATTAGTTTGCTTAGGCTGACCATGAGCACTGAAAAGAGCAATGACCTAGCATTACATGGAATGACATTTCTTGATGCCTTTGGCCATATGACAAAAACAGTTTTTCTGTCTCCAAGTAGAGGCTATGAACCATCCTTCCAGATAGCTGAATCTTGTTTTTTTTTTTTTTTTGTTTTCACTTTTAGTAAGAATGTTAATATGGATATAGTCCAGTTCTTTTAGCAGTATGTCAATTCAGTCTTTGAAATGTATATTTAATTTTTGATTAAATCAAAATTCAGAGTCTACTTTCAGTTCCAACCACAGTAAGGATAGTAGGGGAAGTGGGAAAAAGACACAAAGGTCAAATAGAAAGAAATACAGATGTAGGGAGGGGTATGGAGTAAGGTCAGAGAAACTGTCATATTAAGTGGATACATGAAGTATGTTGAAAGATTATAGCATCCCTTCTCAACCTCCTTTTACCATTCCACAGACTTATGCTGAGTATGTATGAGTGTGTGGGGAGAATGGTGGTAGTAAAAAGACCCTTTCTCTAGTCCCAGAATTAAAGCAAATATCAAAGATATACAAGATATATGGGATGGGATGAAGAATTAGGTAGAGTGGGGAGAGAGTAATGAAGGAATGAGGAAGGGAAGAGAAAAATATAAAGAAGGAAAAGTATAAGCGGAATATTATAAATTAGCTTCAGATGGAAAGTGGGACTTAGATGGAGATAGTGAATCTCATATCACACTGAAGCACATGGTGGAGGTGGAAGAAATAGGGTAAGAAGTCTGTATAATACTACCATACTCTTTTTTGCCCCCAGACAGCTTGGTCTCCTTGGTGGGTATAAGTATAAAGGAAGAGATGAGCAAAGATGGACAGAATAAAAAGGAAGGAATCCTTTAATTATCTGCCTTGTCCTTTGCTTTTTGGTTCTTTCGCAACCAAGTCAAATAGGTGGAGTCTTGGTATCCAAACCCCCTGGATTCCAGGACATGCTAGAGGATGATGTCATCCTTCTGGTTCCATAGCAGATACTAAATAAGGATGTGCTGATTGATTTGTGATAAGAGTACCAGAAATGAAATGAATATTTATAGGTACTCTAGTGTCTTTGAGATTCTAACACCCTTTACTCTAATTCAGTTCTACACAAATTAATTAAGAGCCTACTATGTGTAAAACATGGGATGAAGTATTAGGGAAAATAATGATAAAATAGCATAGTCCTTGCCCTGAAAGATTTTGCAATAAAATTGGGCTGATAAGACATGCAAATTAGTATAAAAATATAGTCTGGAGAGAGTGACATAAGAAGTATTTTTGGGGGGTGGGGGTGGGAGGCATTAGAAATGATTTTATTGATATAAGGGAACAATTGGAAGAAAATTCTTTTGGCTAATGTCTTAAAGAGGGGCCTGGGGCACTGATAAATTGAGTGACTTGCTCCAGGTCATGTAGCCAATATGTGTTAGAGGCAGGCCTTGAATATAAGACTTTCAGCCTAAAAGACCAGTTCTGTTTCCACTAAGCCATGCTTCCTCTGCCAGAAGATACATCAGGAGGAGCAGATGAAGCTCTGTCGAGGAGTTCAGGCAAGACGTCATGAGGGAGGGGGGACCTAGCTGGGCCTTGAAGAAAGAGAAAGATTTCAACAGGTAAAGAAAGACTTAGGCACTGCTAGGTGCCAGGAATGATACTCAGAGGCAGTAAAGAATAAGGCAAAAAAGGATGACAGCTGGTTATCCAGTTTATCTGGAATGCAAAACTAGGGAAAGCTGAGTGAAATAGTGTTAGAAAACTAGGCTAAGGGTTAAGTTGTGCAGGTCCTTACATGGCAGTCTTAGTTGTTTCATACTTCGTTATAGAGGCAATGGAGAACTAGGGAAAGGTTGTCGTTGGTCTGCTATTACTGCTGAAATTGAGAAATGATCTCTGGAAGATTGCTCTGTCAATTGCATGAAGGAAGAATTTGAGGAGAAGCTAGAAGACCAGTTGAAAAGCTATTACCTAGGTCTAGGAAAAAGATAATAGTTGCCTGAAATAGGGAAAGAGCAATTTAAATATATGAGGGGGAAAATGAAGGGGATAAAATGAAGGTAGAATCAAGAGTATTTGACATTTGAACCTAGAGGATGAAGTAGTAGAAAATAAAAAAAAAAAATTAATGAAAGCTCCTGCTCCCTTTTATGTCATCCCACCAGATATCAAAGTGAAACAAACGACTGAGGAACATTTTGTGTTTTTGTTTTGTTTCATGGGTTGCCATGGCCAAGAAATATTCATTGCCTGGTGGCCAGCCTTCTGGTGATGAACATCTCCATATTTATCTAAGCTGGTCATAGGACAGCAGAAACATAATATGATGCTCAGCCCATACTTGAAACTTTTCCAGCCTAGTAGAACATGCCTGAGCTTGTGCTCCATTGGCATAGCCTTCAAAAACCCATGGCCAACTCCATGCTATGATCAAGCATTGGAATAGGACTTTTGTGGAGCTTGTTAAAGTCAAATTGAATAAGGCATATAAAAGCACTTTATAGCACTAAAGTACTGTATAAATGCAAACTGTTATGATGATGATGATGATGACAATTTTAATGCACATTTGAATGGCAAAAGGAAAAGGTAAATAATGCTATTACTTGGCAAAACATAAGTTAATTTACATTTTCTCTAAGTAAGAAATCTGCATTTTATATTAACAAGCATCTTGCTACTAAATTTTTTTTTCCGTTAGGAAGGGTCTCATGGTGTTATCTTGGTTTGTCCAGAAACATAGAGTAGGTTCATCAAATTTGATGACTAGAAAAGTGTGCCTATGTTGGTATCTGAAGGGAATTGAAAGCCCTATGAATCATTAACATTTCCCTCCTACTGCCTTGCCTGAGTGCCTAAAATATTATTCTGATTATTTAATAGACTCTAGGCATGTGCCTGGAGGCTCTGAAGTGCCTAAGAGTGCACAACGTTATTAGAAGCAAAGCTCCATTGGTTCCCTCCCCTCCACAGAGTACAACCCTCCCATCTATATTTCAGGGCACTGGACAAGAGGCTAAAAATTTGGAGGGCATATAATATGTTTAATTTATCTAGAAGAGAGTCTGATGGCACTAAAGTAATGAAGACTGAATAAGATCATGTCCACATAAATGAAATTGATTATATTCTAACTAACAGGAAGGAATTGACTCGTTACTGATATAGAAGTTATACCTAAGTCAAGGGTTTCTAGTTAGTTTATAAAACTGTTAAAGCAAATTGATCAAAATCAATACCAAATTAGAAGAATAAAAATGAGAAGGTATAGCTTGCAGCTGAGACATTCTAAACTGAACTATTTAAACAAGATGTTGACAATGAAAAAATGAGAAACAGACAAAAGGATGGACCTCAATGTAGTCTCCCCATTTCATAAAGAAGTTAAATTAATGTAAATTTAGCATCATAATGAAGAGGACAAAGGAGAATAAAAATCACCTCAATCAGTGAATACTTGATTTCCTTGCCATACGCAAAGACTTATAGGCCAAGAGTAATACTGCCTTTGAACACAAATAAAAACTGAACCTTAGGAAAGAGGATAGTTGAAGATCATGAGTTTTGCCTCATAAAATAGGAAGACACTTGGTGGAAAAGCGCCAATAACTCCAACTCAGTTAATTAAGCCCATCCTAAAATCATTTAAGGATGAAAATGAAAGGAGGATGAAAAATGCTTGATAAATAAAAAAAGATTCCTCAACATTTCTATTACAAAACACTATCTTCATAAATGACAGTATAGTTGGTCTATTTGGGCTCTAACCTGACAGCTAGAAATATTGACAAAGAAAATGAAGACAGGAGAACAGCAGGGAGAACACGATTTTGAGCACTGAGGGATCAAATCTCAAAATATCTTAAAGGAAGAAGGCTACCAACCACTTAGGGAAAAGCAAAATAAAGTTTCTTTCGATTACTAATTAAACCACATGCTAACTTTTCTCATATTTTGCTAAGCAATGACATATGGCAATCAAAGGTAATGCTTGTTTAAATGGCAAGTCCATTCACAAAAAGCCCATTGTACAATGGGTTTTTTTCAAGTCATACAGGGTTTAATTCTTAAAATTTCTTGTAAAAGGAAAGATTACAAAGGAAAAGGAAAGCTCAAGGATGACATTTGAGAGAGAGAGAGAGAGAGAGAGAGAGAGAGAGAGAGAGAGAGAGAGAGAGAGATTAGCAACTTCTGACCCATAAGACTTTTATTTTCTCTATAAAATGTTTACAGGAATGGTCTATGAACTTTTAGAGTGTAACCTTGATGAAAGTATGAGGACAATAATGGATTTGCATAGACATTTCTTCTATGGCCAAATCATTAACTTATAGATGAAAAAAATATAAAGTTATAAAAGATATCATGTTTGTGATTATGAAGATGACTTGTTCAATGATACAGTTAACAGTGACATCAAATGAAGTATAAAACAAGAAAACCATACACTCACTAAAAATATACCCCAATGTCTTAAAACATGTTTTCCACTGAATCCAACAAAACAAGAATTCTTTACTGATATCAAGGTTCTGCAAATGCTTTAATTCACAGCTGACATTGTACTACTAATTGTTTCAAGCACAAAGAACAGTATAAAACCTCCTTATTGAAATCCAAAGAAATAAAGAAATCCACACTTGAGAAAATGAATGAAAATTCCTTATTTTCCAAATTGTAGTTAATGGATATACTTGGCAGGTGCTACAGAAGGTCAGTTTCCTGCCTTTTCAACTCTATCTTTTTCTCTGTTTCTTTTTCAAGGTAGTTTACAGCTCTCTTTCTTCAGTTGCTGATATCCTCCTCTTTCAGATTGCCTTCCACTAATTCTATGTTATCTTCTATTTACCTAGTGGTTTACACAGTTATCTTGACATTAAATTGTAAGATCTTTGGCAGTAGGAATTAATTCGGCCATTTTTTTTGTATCCCTAAAACAGTGGGGAGCACATAATAAACTTCCCAAATGCTTTGTTTACTGACTGAGATTAGGATTGAATGGGAAGAAGAGGAATGCATAGATTGTGTTTGAAAAAACACTACTCAGTGCTTACAATGATCTCAGTTTATTGTCATTAAAGTCGCTCTTAAAAGCAATATCTTTTGAGTCATAGGATCATGAGATTGTAGAATATAGATGGTTCTAGAAGGGACTTTGGAGATCATCTATCTATTCCCTTCACCTTATTTTACAGATGAAGGAACTGAGGCCCCAAGAGAACGATTTGACAAAGTCTTGCTAGATGACTGCTTACCCAGTCACGTAGTGAAAATAAGAAGAAATAGATAGAATACCCAGGTCCTCTGACTCTAACTCCAATTCCAGCTCTCTTTCCACTTGACCTAATGAGTGATGAAGTCAGGACTCAGCAACATTTTTTAAGTCTTAACAGTGTTCTTTTAACTATATCAAACTACCTCCCAGTTGAGAATTTTCACAAAATAATTGTAGAAATCTTAGTACATCATAAAGGGCTTAAAGAATGATTTTATCCTGTTGTCCTAAGTTTAAATGTACTGCCCAGGCAGTCCTGGCTATTCCAGTACAGGACTGGGATTAATGACTCATACAAATTTATACTCTTATAGAAGATCCATTTTATACCCATAAAGTATCTGAACTACCCTTTTATGTTCATACTTATGGTTTGAAGAGAATTTTGGAGTAAAATTCATTGGGAATGGAGCTTGTGATTTTCATTTGGGTCATTCTGTCCTTGAGTTGGGGAAGTGGTAGGGGAGAAAAAAAATCAATGAATCACTGCTGAGGGTGGGAAACACACTCTATTCCTATCACTTTTTCTAGGAACAGGGACCAAATGTCATCATATGTATGCTGGTTCCCAAAATTATCTCATGTTTCTTTTGTATATATTCATATTGTGTCCCAAAAGTCTTAGTGCAAGTTTAAGTATTAATAGCTTGCAATTATTAAAATTTACTCCTCTTCCTTTTCTTCTTCCTTCTTCTCCTCCAACTATCAAGTTTGTAGCTTAATTAGCTGTACTTGTCTCCCTATTAGAACGTAAGCTCCTTGAGGGCAGGCAGGAATTTTCTCACTTTTTTCTATCTTCATATGTTTAGTACTTAGCACAGTGCTTGGTACATAAATAAACCCTTCATAATTGTTGATTGATTTATTCTGCATTCAGAATGTATATAAGTATGAAGGTATTATTCCTGGGAGCGAGATATCTGGCCAACCCTTCACCTTGAGAGGTTTACACACACTGATCATGTCACAGAGTGCCCCAGAGCTCCTAGATCTCACTTACTCAGCCTTTGATCTGAGTAGTTTATCACAGAACTATTTGGAATATTTAGGTTGGAAACATGACATTTGGAAAGTTCTATAGATTTACTTTTTAAAAAGCTCTTCAAATGCCTCCTGAACCTTTAAAAAAATTAATTTTATGCATCACAGATGTTTTTAAAAGATGGTCACATTTAGTTAAATTTCTTACAAAGCCCAAGTAAAAGGTCAATTTGTTTGGATTAAAGATGCTGTTTGTATAAGAACTGAGTGGATTTAAGCCAGAAGAAGCTCTGGTTTCAGTAGAGGTTTTATAGAAACAACTTTTTAGATTTAAAGCATTTTGTTTCACTTTCTTGTTTGAAGTCTGAGTAGTTTAAGTGAGGATCATTTGAGCGGCCTGTCAGCATTCAGGGAAACTCCTTACTGCACTCCAAGACTAACCCCATCTTTTGTACAGGTGTGTGGCATGTGCAAAAAGTGTCCCAGCCTGCAGTACTCTTCCTTTATCCTAAAGGCAGTATTTAAAGGTTCCATTCCAGTCAGATGTCCCTTACTCCCTCCACTGCTTCTCCTTTGCAATCTCCTTTGAGTCTCCCAGACAGAGACCCTTTATGCAAATGAAAGGAAATATAATCCTTGCTAGCCAAGTGAATAGTTAAAGGAGAAATTATTAGTGGGATCTGCTATTCATACAATGAAAGAGTTTTTCTTGTACTGTTGAAGCAAGAATAATGGATTTTGCAACAAGCTTAAGAAAAGGAAAGAGTCGATTTAGTCAGTTGTCACCTTTGGCCCACTCTTTTACCACCTGCTGACTTTAAGTAAAATTTGTCTGAAAATGAGGATTAATGTAATGGCTGCTTCCATTACTTTTCTACTTTTTTTTGGATGAAATTTGATCATTCTCCTTCACATTCCTTTTCCTCACCTGCTCTTGGAAGCAAATGTAATTCTCTGGAAGAAAATACAGTCCAGACCAGAACACACACACACACACACACACACACACACACACACACACACACACACACACATACACACACACACACACACACAGACACAACCTCAATACTGGCCTCTCTTACAACTCAGATGTTTGACTCTTAATCACAAATACTTCTCTTCTGAGCTGTTTATATTATGCAGTTTATTCCATTAAGGTCCCATTTCAGGTGCTCAGTGAAACAGATGTCTTGAGACTGGTTGTCCTAAATAATATAAGCTTTTGCAAGTAATAAACAATATCTTAGACCAACTTCCTCAAAGATTCATTTTAAAGTTCACAGGAAACTCCAATAGCTCATTGTTTACCAAACTTTGCCTGCCTTTGGATCTTTCTACTGATGGCATGGAGAAGTTGGATCATCTGAGAGGCGGGTTTGCTTTCCAGTGTGGCTTTCTAGCAGCTCTCAGCTATGCTCAGCATTGGGAGTTGTGTTAAAGAGGATCATTACAGTATTTCTTCTGTTTACTTTTAATTGTCCAGTTCACTATTGAGTTTCCTGAGAATGCTGTCTGGTAATTTTTTCCTAAATCTAGACAGTAGTTCAAATTCATCCTTTAGTTTTTATGTACACACAATATGTTCATGTCAATTACTTTATATGAATGCATATCTTTCAAGGCCTTCTTTGTTTTCTACTTCAGCCCTGAAGTCTGTTATCCTAGCTCATACTGTTCATTGCCTTCTTTAAATTTCAATTGGATTTTGAAAATTCAATTCAACAAATATTTATCTAAAATACTGTGTTCTTTGCTGGAGATATAAAGATATAAAAAAACATGCTGTGATTTACAATCTGGTAGGGAGGATAAGATGTGCACAAATAATGATAATGCTTGTTAAAATATGATAAGTAAGAGGGAGATA
Organism: Notamacropus eugenii; assembly: GCF_028372415.1. Classification (NCBI taxonomy): domain Eukaryota; kingdom Metazoa; phylum Chordata; class Mammalia; order Diprotodontia; family Macropodidae; genus Notamacropus; species Notamacropus eugenii. The sequence continues at coordinate 189,146,393 of NC_092876.1, forward strand.
AGAGAAGGCTTAGTGGAGGAAGCAGCATCTGAAGTGGCCCTTAAAGGAAAATATTTCAGTGGGGTGGGAGGAAGGACAATATGAGGAAATGTGTTTCATGCAGTTGTCCAGGTTGTGTATAAATGAAGAGAAGTGAGAGAGGGCAGGACAAAATAGAACTATGAGCAGTGATGTTTGGCTATAAAATAGAATGCTCAAAGAAGTATAGGGATAGGGATAAGGATAAGGATCGGGACAAGTACAAAAGTAGAGAAGAGACTGGATTGTGAAATAAGACTGAATAGGTCAGTTGGAACTGGATTGAGTAGGGTCTTGAATGACAAACTAAGTTAGGATTCTATCCTGGAGGTAATGGGAACCATTGAAGATTTTAGAGCCAAGGCAGCTGTGTGAAGTTTGGATTGTACAGAAGAGAAATCAGAGGTAAGGGAATTAGTAGGTCTTAAATGAGACAGCAGTAATAGGAGTGGAAAGGAAAGGGTGGATATGATAGGAGAGAGAATAGGCAGGGCTAGTTAACTGGCCAGATGTGGGGACGGTGGTGATGAAGGATGATATCATCTATTAAAATAGGGACATTAGGAGGAGAAGCAGGTTTTGGGAGAAAGATTCAGTTTACTTTGAAATATCTTCAGTATGAATTGTCCAACCTAAATGCTGCACAGGCAATTTGAAATGTGGAATTGGAATTAGAAGAGTCAGAACTAGATGTAATGATGTAGGAATCATTGGCATAGAAATGAAATTGAAGCTGTTAGCATGGATGAAATAACTAAGGGAGGAAGTATGTAGAGAGGGGAAGTCAAAAGGATAAATTTAAGGGATGTAGTCATTTAGGGCATAGGAAGAGGAAGATGAGTCAACTAAAAAGAAAAAGTCAGAGAAATAAGAGAACCAGAAGAGATTAGCAAATAGAAGCCAAGAGTCAAGGGAATATGAGTAAAACTGACATGATCACCAATTTAAAATGCTTTAGAAATGCTAAAGAAAATAAGAACCAAGAAAAAGCTGATCGGCTACAGGGTTTAAAACTTTATAATTGTCTAATTATTGCATGTATGTTTGTGTTGTCTCCTTCCTAGGTTATAAGTTCTAAGAGAGCAAGGGGAAAATCACACCTCTGAATATATTATAATTTGGGATACCAAGTATATATATCCTAAATTTTTCACTAAGAAGGCAGCCTGTTGAATAATGCTTTGGTGCAGAAGAGAAAGACTGTCCAGAGGAGACTACTGTCTGGAGCTGAAGACAGGAAGGGGCAGGCATTTGATCAATAATGTCCTTTGTGCACCCACTGTTTGGAGGGTAAAGCCCTACTTAGCAGAGCAATGTAGTACTTACTAAAGAAAGTAAAAGGCATGGTCCCTGCCCTCAATGAACTTTGTGTCTATTGGAAAGGGACCAAATAAATAAAAAGAATAGAAGAAAAGAATAAAAATCACCATATAATAATACTGTTTCCATAACTAGCTAAAGGTGAAATTATTAAACTCACAAGAGAATATATTCTGTTTAAAGTTTGGTAAATTTTGTCTGTGTGTGCGTGTGTGTGTCTGTCTGTCTGTCAGTCTGTGTCTAGTGCCTTGCCCTTGATAAATAACTTGAATTGAATTAAATTGAAGTGATAAGAGCTAGATGTGTTAGGTCAGAGGACTTCTAAAAAGCTAAAACAATCTAATCTGGACTTTTGATTGCAACATCAAGGGACAGTCCCTTCTCTGCCTGTTACTTGTGTGCACTTGGTCAATCATCTTACAGATGAGGAAACTGAGGTCCAGAAGATGTGATCTCTAATGTCTCTTCGAGCTCTAATTTTTCAGTCCTATGTTTCATAGTCCTATGATATTTTGGGTAGCTGCTTCCCTTACCCCTCCACACCCCATTCCCTTCCTCATGCTGTTGATTTTTAACAGAACAGGGATATGTCCTGAAAATTCTTGTCTCAAATTTTAAAACATTGATGATACCTTATATCAGTATATATCTGTACTTTTCAATTGCTTTCAAAGATGTGGCTCATAGAAGATTTACATAGGAGGTAGACTAATGTAGGTATAATTTTTCCCATATTACTTAAAGGAAAATGAAGTCAAGAAAGGCAAGTGATTTGTCAAAGGTCATACAGTGAGTTAGTGACAGGATAAGGACTCAAACCTAAGTCTCCTGACTTCCAGAGTACTGCTTTTTCCACGTGGTGTCTAATGATGGATTTTTTTCATCTATAAGAGATTTATCTAAACTCTTTTTAAGGCTCATGGAAGGAGAGGTTCTTAATCTGTCTGCTGAAGGTGTTGAGAGATGGGCTTTTACAGAGAGGAAGGGAAAGAGCTTTTTATTCAACAAGATGATCAATATGTATCTGAGCATCCATGCCTGGAACACTGCTTGGCAGGGGAAATGGCTTGTTTGAGGACCTGGAGCCAGAAAAAGTAGAGAATCTGGGGGCGGGGGTGGAGAGAACAGAGGAGGGAAAAGAGGCAGGGCATTATAAGGTGGGTGTAATTAAATAGCACCGAAGAGTGATGTGATAGCTCAAAGGCCACAGATGGAATTTAGGGAGACAGGGTACTGCTAAGGGAAATTAAGGGAGATGATTGTGTATTTAAATGGCAAATGGCCCTGTGTAAATTACTTGGGACAAACAATAATTTTGATATGGTTTCATTTTGCTACAGTAGTGGTCAAGGGTGTGCTTCTAATGCCATTCTAATGCCATTAGGCTGACTCAAATTGTCTGGTCTTAAACTGATTTAAGGTGGTTTGTGCACCTTTAATTAGTTCTCTGTTAGCAGAATGCTGGATTTCACACCACATACAAGGAATTCATGCTTTTATAGTTTTAAAAATGGATATTCATATATTCATATCTGTCTATCTATACTACAAGTTCTTTCAGAAAATACTTGAGTGACTGCTGGAGAGAGTTCAGTAGTGATTACTGTAGGAGTTATGAAATGTTTCAAAATTTGCTCAAACCTACAATGAAACAGGGTCACTAGCATTGAAAAGCAAAGCAAAGTATGGTCACAAAGTGAAAAATAATGTCTAGAACTGATAATATCACTGCAAAATAGCCTAATTAAATCTGAAGAAAACAGAGACCTTCCCTAGGAAATGGCAGCTAGAGGGCTCATTATTGATTTTTCAACAGTGATACAAAAAGCTTCTTGAGGTTGAAAGAACAGCAAGAAATAAACAAAACAAAATAAAAAAAAAATAGATGCTAGCTATTTCTATGAGAGGAAAAAACCCCAACGTGCTTCAATAGGCAAGACAATATAAAGACTGGAAAAAAGATAATTTTTCATTCAAGGCTTTGTGAATACGGTTGTTGGAAGAGGTCCCATTGACTCAGTAAGGTCTGGGCCATCAGACTTTATGCATTCACCTAAAAGTTTCACCTAAAATATCTCTTTTTCAGTGGGCCTGGAAGTCTTGCCCCATTTTAGGGAATGATGAATTTTGATAAATAAATTCATGTTCTGAAAAGCTGAATTTTTCTGGAATTACAGAATTCTCAAGTGGAGATGGAATGCTATGACACGATTTTGGATCATGTCACACACATCCTGAAAGTTTAGGTAACTTATCTGAGAGATGGGCTTAAGCAAGATTCAGTGGACTGGAAATGTGATGAATTAAACCCTATATAAAGCCTATGGGATATGTAAAACTGAGGCCAGACTTGGAAAAATGGACCATTCATTAATAGCATGCTTGGTGACATAATGTGGTTTCATGATGAAGAGTTACAGAATATGTAACAAAATCTTATGAACTCAATGCCAAATCTTACAAAACAAGTGATTTCAACAAAAGAACATATAGCATATCAAAATTTTTTAAGTTATCATCAGTTAATAAATATCTAATAAGCACCTACTATGTGTCAGACACTGTTAAGCTCTGGGGATACAAAGAATGAAAAAAGGAGATCCTCAAGGACTTCACAGGCTAATGGGGGAAACAACATGAAAACAGCTGCCTACAAAACAGGCCATATACAGATGAAATGAAAATAATAAATCAATAGGAGGAAGACAGGAGAATTAAGGAGGATTAGGAAAGACTTCCTGGAGAAGGTCGATTTTATCTAAGTCTTGAAGAAAGTCAGGGAAGCCAGGAGGTGGACATTAAGAAGGAGAGTATTCTAAGCTTAGGAGATAGTCAGTGAAAATGCCCAGAACTTTGAAATGAAGTGTTTTGCTCAAGGAAAATCAAGAAGGTCAGTGTCACTGGATCACAACATGTGTATGTATATGGAGGTGTTAGTGTAAGGTATAAAAAGACTAAAAAGTGTGGGAGATACAGACTATGAAGATCTTTGAGTACCAAATGGAGGATTTTATTTTTGATCCCAGAGGAGATAAGGAGCTCCTGGAGTTTTTTGTTTTTTGAGAAGAGCCATGACATGGTCAAAACTGTATTTTAGGAAGATCACTTTGATAACTGAGTAAAGGCTAGAATGGAGTGAGAGAGACTTGTGACCAGGACACCCAAAGAGTAGGCTGTGGCAATAATCTAGGTATATGGTGATGAAGGCCTGCACCAGGGTAGTGGCAGTGTTAAAAGAGATATAGAAGAGATATTATAATGATAAAATTAACAGACCTTGGTAACAGATTTTATCTGGTGGGGTGGGATGGTGGTGAGAAAGAATTAGAAATTCAGGATAACTACTAAGTCTGTGGACAGCTAGGTGGTGTAGTGAATAGAAGCCCTGACCTGTCTGGCCTCAGATGTTTATTAGCTGTGTGACCCTGGACAAATCACTAAACCCTGTTTGCCTCAGTTTCCTCATCTGTAAAATGAACTGGAGAAGAAAATGACAAACAGCTGTAGTATCTTTGCCAAGAAAACTCCAATGGCGTTACGAAGAGTCAGACATGAATGAAACAAATGAACAATATCAATAACAACTAAGTCTAAATTCTAAAGAGATCAAAGGAAAAGGGAAAGGGTTTATGTATTATTTTTGTGGTGGCAAAGAATTGGAAATTGAGGGGATGCCCATCATCTGGGGAACGGCTGAACAAGTTGTGGTATATGATTGTGATAGAATACCATTGGGCTATAAGAAATGAGAAACAGAATGACTTTAGAAAAACCTGGGAAGACTTATCTAAAATGATGCAGTAAAGTGAGCAGAATCAGAAAAACATAGTACAAAGTAATAGAAATAGCATAATAGTGATCAACTGTGAAAGACTAATTTAGCTTGATATTACATTGCTTGGTTGGGGAGAGGAAGGGGGAAGGGAAAGAATTTGGAACTCAAGGTTTTAAAAAATTGAATGTTAAAGATAAATAAATAATAAACTTATTTTTTCTAAAAAGAAGGAAGTTAAGGATGATACTTAGATTGCAAGCCTGGGCAACTGAAAACATGGCGGTTATGAAGAGTTGGATATAAATGAAACAAATGAATAATATCAATACAACTAGGTCTATATTCCAAAGAAATCAAAGGAAAAGGGAAACAGGTTATGTATTATTTTTGTGGTGGTAAAATATTGGAAATTGAGGGGATGTAATAAGCTAGGAAGAGGAGAGGTTTTATAAAAGGTTGTAAAGTTCATTAAAATGATTTGTCATGTCAATAAATTTGTTATTTTAATGTGTCTCGAGTAATTCATATACCACTCTACTTGACAGAGACCTGTATTGCTGTTGTTGCTATTGTATAGTAGGAGTGGAAGTGAGAAAGACTGGACATAGCCCAAGGAGACTATTGTAACACCACTGCAATATTCATAGCACCTATGGTGGCCATGAATATTCCAGTGCAATTCTGAATCTTGAAATACAACAGACTCTCCACATGGTAGACAGAACCAAAACATTTATTCAGATACCAGAAAGCCAAATCCATCATAGTAACAGAAATCTATACGCAATAACAATATAAAAAACAATACCATCCCCAAGTCTTACCCCAGCTAGGCTTCTCACAAACCAGCTCCATTACACAAATCACAAGCAGGCTCCCATAGACAAAATCACAAACAAGCTCTCTCACTCATGCTGGCCAGCTGCCTACTTGTCTGTATCTTTTCTAGCTCTGACTAGACTCATGACCAACTTCCTCTTAGCTGTGCTCTAGCTCCGCCTCTTTCTGTTCCTCCCTTTCTGTTCTATCCCTTTAGCAAGCTCCTTTCACCACAGACCTCAGATGCATGTGATCCAGGCTTCCATGTGACTCAGGCAATTAAATTACCATTACAACTACATAGCCCTTAGACCCATTTAGTGTCAGTGCCCTATTTAAATTCCTAATTTAATCCCTCCCTTTTAAATAACAAAAGAATATAAACTTTCCTCTACTCTTAACATGTATAAATTGTATGAAATCAATCTAGTTCTTACCCAAAATTCTTATTGCAAGCATGAACTCTTACAAAATGAGATCATAGTACATGATCATACATCTAGGCCCCTTAGTGATCTTAGGGCATGATAAAGATGTGTTCTCTCAAGTCCTTACAACATCTCTATGAGGCAAGTTGCCATGATTACTATCTGTATGGGTTCCTAGGAACAATAAGAGAAATAATATTGGAAGTGAATTTTCTTTATAACTGACTAAACTTTTCCCATTTTATCTCAAATCTCTCATAGGACAACTTGGGCTAACATTTATAAACAGAAAACACAATGAGCAAATTCGCTAATTAGGGTCAAGTTTACATATTTCCTGTTAACTGTAATCTTTTGTTTCACCTGAGGGTTTTTTTTGGCACAGTCAGCAAAAGAAAATATTCTTTGCTGTAAGAATGGGTAAATATCTTGCTTCTGGCTTTCCCTAACTGGAGGCTGAGTTTAGTCAGCATATTCACACAGAATTTCAGAGCTGTCAAAGGCCAGGGACAGACCCCTCTACTATATCCCTAAAGAGTAATTCTGTAACCTTTGCTTGAAGAGCTCTAGGAAAGAGGCAGCAATTGCTTCCTGAGTCAACTGATTCCACTTTGGGGCATCTTTTATTTTTGGGAACTTTTTTCTTAAATCATAGTGACATCTGCCTCTCTGGAATCAATACCCATTGCATGTGCTGGGGCCAAGCAAAACAAGATTAATTCCATAGTGCAGTCATGAAAATACTTGAGGATAGTGATCTTGTGTTCAGTAAGTCTGCTTCTCACCAGCTTCTTCAACAGCAGCTTTTGTGGTAGGATTCCAAGGTGTTTTACACTGTAGGTCATTTTTTCTTTGAACACTTCTCAATGCCTCAATTTTATTTCTTACAACGAAGCACCCAAATTGAACATAATCATCCAGATGTGGTCTGATCAGGATTGTGCTGCTGCTTAATCAGTTCAGGTGTGTCCCACTCTTGATGACCCCATTTGAGATTTTTTTAGCAAAACTACTGGAATGGTTTCCTATTTCTTTCTCCAGCTCATTTTACAAAACTGAGGGTTAAGTGACTTACCCAGGACCACAGGGCTAATAAGTGTCAGAAGCTAGATTTGGATTCAGGAAGATGAGTCTTCCTGAGTCCAGATCTGGCACTCTATCCATTGTACCACCTTGAGACAGAGTACAATGGGCCTATCCCTGCCCATTTGTGGACCATCTGCTTCTCTCAACATAGTCTACCATTGTAAAGCCTATTTTGTAGCCACATCATACAATTGACTCACATGAAACTTGTAGTCCACTAAAACTACCCTATATTTCTTAAGATAAATTAGTATCTAACCATTCTTCCTCCCTTTAACTCAAGCTGATGAAGTTTATTTTAAAATATTAAGTAATTACTCAAATGGGTTGATGATTACATCAATGTCGATTTCCCTTCCCTGCCTAGCACATAGTAGGGGCTTAATAAATGCTTCTTGAATGAATGAGTATGACTCTTTTCTGTCTTCTTCCATATATTCACCATAAAGTGTCTATTCAAGTTTTGTTATTTTCTCATAACATGGGGAGGATATTAATGAAGGATATGGACATTTAAAGAGTTGTGTCTTGCACTTGCTATATGACTATCCCCTTTTCCTTTTTAATCATACATTCCTCTGATGTTTTCTTTACTCTATTTTTTATAATTTCTTATATATTACATTGTATGCACACCTGTCATAAGCTTCTCCTCTGCTCTCTAAACACTTGGCAATTAAGCCAAGCGTTTGTTGTCTAAGTCACTTGAAGTATCTTTTAGTTTCCTTGTTATGGCTTTCTTCATGGGGAATTTTTGAGCCATCCTTCCATTTAGATATGATTATTCTCCTCAAAAGAACTATGAACAGCTCTATAATTAATGTTGCTAATAGCTGTTCCTTGTTTAAAGGCATTAGTCTTTAGCTGCTCTGTGTATACGTATTGATTCACACGTGCATTTGTCATAGGCACATATACAACAGATTTAATATTTAAAGGTGACGCAGGTGAGAAACGTTTAGGACATAATGAGTGAGGAGAATGGCATGTCCATTTTCATTCTCTGCACAGGAGGAAGAATGAGACCACATCTGTAATTTATAGAAACAAGGTAAAGATGGAGGAAACAGCAAAAACCTAGGCAGCATGGAAGGTGGAAATGGAGTGGGAGTGGGGGAGATGGAATTAAATGGATTTAGGAAGATGAAAGAGGAGAAAGATGAGAGCCAGAGGATTAATGGAAGAGGACTGTGGACTCCAAAAGAGTGAGTCCAAGTTCTATGGCATGTGCTCAAGGTAAAAAATAACTTCATTTTGATAAGTCGCTTCTCAGTATATCATATCGTAAAGTGCTTTTCATAGTTAAACAGCTGCAGAGAGAGAGAGAGAGATGTTGGGTGTTTGAGCAGGAGAGAAAAAGTCTTTTCCAATGAGATCTGACTGAGGTGAAGAAACCAGGGCTTTCTCTTCCTCACCCTATTTCCTAGAGAACAATAACATCTTGATTGTTTAGGGAACAGGATCTGGCCTTCATTGTAGCACTTTATGTGGATTATTAAACGGCTTCCATAAGTGTTCTTACACCTAGACTTTTAAAAAAGCTTGCATTTTAAAATCTATCCCTAATCTTTTTAATGTGTAGTCTTAGCGGATGTCTAGGTTAGGCCTCTCAACACTTGAGGGTAGCTAAACACACAAGCACACTGACACACACACACACACACACACACACACACACACACACACACACACATTCCAGAGATAGTTCAGAAAACGTGAAAGTTTAGCTTTGTCCTTGGTTGCTGTTAAAGCATTTAATGTAAGGGAACGTGCATTGACAAACAAAAGGGAGGCTGTCACTTTGATGCCTGTGCCCTGAATGCCAATGTAAAGGCTCATCAGCCACCAAATAACTCTATTTCGGTACAGTTAATCTTGTGAATGCCTGTTCACGTTCCACTTTGATTTCTTTGTAGAGACTTGCTTTTCCTCTTTGGACAGGTGAACACATCAACCATACAATTCTTTTAAAATAATAACTGGTTTGTGTGAGGGAGTGGGGGAGGAAGACATCTTAACATGTATCAGTTACCATTCTAATGTCTATTTCAATCACTTTTTTATTTATGGAATATCGGCATATTTTTATCCATGAGGCCTCTTGAGAGTCATACAATGTGGTTATTTTTGGAGGGAGGAGCTTTGGAAAAATGAATGATGGCACCAGCCATGCATAGCTAATCTTAAACTAAATACTCTACACTTAATCTTGACATTCTTCTTTAAAAGAAGAGAAAATAGTATGTGCTTGTTTCATATCTTGCTGGGTCCAAGTCTAGAAAGGATTTCCCCAATCTTTTGTGCTCCTACTTTTGCCTTTCTAACTGCTATGTTAATCAACTTTACTTTTTGACTTTTTTCTTTCCATTATACCATCTTTGACATCTGGTTTTGAACTTTGGACTCGTTAGTTTACATTTCCTTTCTTCTATTTTCTCCTCAAAAACCTCAGGACTGATCTCCAAACCATAACTATACCCTCTCCATCATCCATCAGTGTAATTCTCTCTGCCTTTTATCTATTTGGACAGCCTGGATGGGGCAGGCTTGAGAGAAGCTTATCTTTTACCTATAGTAAATGTAAAAAAATCACAATGATACTTCAAAGAAGAGTAACAAAAATAATCCCAATATTATTGCTGAGAATTTTAGCTAGGAGACACTTTTTCCATCATCATTTTTTTAGTTATGATGTCCTATTATTAGAAGATGCAAGGTAGCACAGTGGACAGAGTCCTGGCTTCATGCAATAGGTATTGGCATTACTCAGTGATGGCCAATGTATGTTCCCAGTGTTTCATCAGCTATAGGCTTTTCTTATGAGCAAATGTCTTTTGACAAACATTTAATTCTTAAGCACCTATTGTTTATAAAGCACTGTCGAAATGATAAGAATGGAGTAATGAGAGGAAAAAAGATACAGTCCTTCCCTTTGAGAAACTAGCAACCTAAAAAGGGTGGTGATGATATTAGAGAAATAAGCAACTTTCAACCACCCTTGGAAAAGGTTGTGCCTGACATACAGTATGTACTTAATAAATGCATGTTGACAAAATTACACTATAGTGAGACAAGAGTCCTTGTTGGTCTTCCTGAACAGTCATTATGGGGAGACTGCCCATTGTCTGAAGGCCATTGGGAGCAATTCCTCATGTCTGATGTTTAGTTTGTCTTCCAATTTCTCCTATTCTCCCTCCATCAGATTCCTTTATCCAGCCCTCAGATTCCGGCTAGTAAAAAGGTGGAATTCTGTGGCACTGGGTATTTTTAATCAAAGAGCCACCAGATTTACTGCTTGTGCTATTGGAAAACATCTAATATTTTGGTCCTACAGATTCAGGAAAGTCCGTTAAGGTCAGTTGGTAAGGAGACTCTGAATTGGAGGATAAACTAAGTATTTACCAGTAAGGATTCATTAGTAACATAGTGGTAATAAGTAGGACTTTAGAGAGGCAGTAGTGATGTGATAATAAGAGCACTTCACTTTGAGTCAGGAGAGATATTACTTTCCATCTCATTTCTCCAGATAAAGCACTTAACATCTATGAGTCTGTTTCCTCATCTGTTAAATGGGAATAACAATATTTATAGGACTTACCTCATTGTGTTTTTGTAAGCATCAAATGTAAGTCATTTCATAAACATTAAGTATCAGCTATCAATATTATTGTTATTTGAAAGCCTGATTGAGAGGTCTACAGCTCCCTCATGGACAACTGGGACAATGGTGTGAATGGAGGTGGATTGGAAGAAATGGTAGCATTTGGTCTGAACCAAATGATATGTTCTGGGTGGAGGAGACAATGAATTGTTTGCAGAAAGTTTAGATGGTAGCAAGCAGGATAAACTAGCTATCATGGGGGCAATTCATGTAGTACCAGAAATTCTGTTTTAATGTATCATTGGTTTTTCCTTCTATCCATTGATCTGGGAGTGATATAAAATGAAAGAATATATCTTTGTGTGCAAGAAATGAGGAGAAGATGGACCAGAGATGGGAGATGCATTGTGGTCTACTATCAAAAGCTGGAAAGAAAAGTACCCACTGTTTTGAATAAGAATATTACCTTTTCTAATATTGTTAATATTCAAGCATTGAGAATGAAAGGGACAATCGTAGGTGGTGTTTGTCCCACCCTTACTCCACAGAATTGTAATTTTTATTCTTCGTCAGAGGGAGGCATTAACATAACTTTGGCTTCTTGAAGGTAACACCAGCATAAGTGTAACCTTGAAATGTTCTACTTAGCTAAAAGGCTGTTGAGTTTTGGATCTGGAGTTTTAGAAAGAGTTTTGGTTCTGTAGTCAGAGGACTTGGATTCAAATCTTGACTCTTCTACTTAATAGCTATATGACTTTGGTTAAGTCAAAGAACTTCTTTGGCTTTTAGTCTTTTTACTTGTAAAATGGGGGGGGGGGGGAGTTTTAGATTACATGACCTCTAAGTTCCCTTTAAGCTCTAAATCAAGGACCAGGTACAGTGCCTCCTGAAATGGACACACAAATGACCTTCCATGCTATTCTGCCCTCTTCAGCTCCTTTGGAGATAATGAAAGAGTGGAAGAAGAAGGACTTGGATGGAGCAAAGAATGATAAAATTTCTTCACCAACTAAAACATAAATGAGTTGATAATCTTTATGTGACGTCTTTTCCCATCAAGCAATGCATGGATACAACATTGGTGGGGCTGAACGCCAGCTATCTTGACATTCTGATTATAAATGAAATCATAATACATACAGTTATAGACAAAGAGGAGGACAACTTCTGAGTTCTTGGGGTAGTAAATAAAGGAATTGATGGAATTCCTTTCCTAGTGTGCCAAAAAGTAAGAAGAAATATTACATGATGACACACTGGGTCATCTTGCAATGCAGTATTTACAATTAACTTAAGTAAACAGAACACTATGGAAATGGTACTAATTTATTCACCACTACCCTTTGAAAAGAATTAAGAAATAGATAAAATTTCTTAAAATCTTGATAGGAATCCTCTGAACTAGTCAATGCTATTTACATTGCAGTGTGGTTATAGTTTTTGATAAAATGCTAGGTCTCCAAATTTGAGGTAGTCTGTTCAACTGAATTTACTTAGACGAGTCTGTACAAAAGATCTCCTTATGATATTAAGGTTTCCTAAATGTTCCTATTCTAATGACATTGTTTTGATTTTACTAAGCCCTACAAAGCTATCAGACTTTCTGGGTGAAGTATGAATTAGGAAATCTTATCAAGGGGATTTCAGAAAATAGGAAACTAGGAGCCACTAGGGCTTAGGTCACATGCAATGGAGTGCATTGCTCCCCACATCTCATCCAGGAGGCTTTGTAACATTTCAGGGCTTGATATAACCACTCTGTATTTCACAAGCAGTAGCATCTCCAGGCCCTCACCCTTCTTCAACTTTAATTGTTTAAGGGATTGTCATCGTAACAGGTTAGAGCACTAGATGAGAACATTCCTCCCTCTTTTATACCTCACCTGATATTAATGATCAGAGGAGTCATTAAACAAGATTTTTCATATATAGAATTTTCATGGAATCTCAACTATTTTTTTTTCTTTTTCCATTTTCCTTTATTTTTCAATGGTTATTCAGTTGTTTTAGCTGTGTCCAACTCTTCATCACCCTAATTGCAGTTTTTTTGGCAAAGACGTTGGAGTGGTTTGCCATTTCCTTTTTCAGCTCATTTTACAGATGAGGAAATGAAGCAAACAGGGTTAAGTGACTTGTCCAGGGTCACACAGCTAGTAAGTATCTGAGGTCAGATTTGAACTCATGAAGATCAGTCTTCCTGACTCTAGGTCTGACATTCTATATACTGTACCACCTAGCTGCCCATTTTTCAATTAAGAAGAGTTTATTTTCTCTCCCTCCTATCCCCAATCCCTAATTTAAAAAAAAGATTATACATAGTTAAGTAACACAAATTCTTACATCCCCTGTGCTCAAAAATGTATATTTCATTCTGCATCTTGAATCTCTCATTTCTCTTTCAGGATATGGGTAACAGAAAAATCATTAATCCTTTAGAATCATAATAGAGAATCAATTAATTTTGGTGTTTTTGTAAGACACACATTATTGGGAAGGGTGACATTAAGGAAATGTTCTGCTCAAATGAATCAAATACTTTTCTATGGTAAAAAAAATCAAAGTGACATCTTATATTCTCTACATATTTGCTTAGTCTTATGATGAAGATGTGGTCTGTTTACTTTTTTTTTTTAAAAGAAGCCTACCTATTCTCTACTAATACTTTTTAAAGTATCCCTTTAGGGCTGGTCTAGATTATTCTCACTAAAAATTATTATACAGATGGAAAAGTAGGCATACAAGTTAGGTGGCAATATTTGATAATATCTTTCTCTTTTTTTCCCCTTTTGTATTATATAAAAAATGAGATTTTCCCCACCATGCTCTTGGTATTTTCCCCTTCTTCAAAATCTTGTGAATTGGTCTCTCAATGCCTTCATAGTCATGATGCATTTAGCCTGAATTTCCTTCAAGTATACTTGTCTAATCTAACTCTACTTCCTGTTTTTATTCTCTTTAGTGTTGTTTCTAGCTTTCCTATAAATGTGACTCTCCTATAATCTGTGACTGTGATATCAAGCCCTGGAGCACTAAAGAGTCCCTTGAATAAGATCTGCCACCGTTCAGAAGAGTTCGGCTTAATTAACCTTGCAGGGAAAACCAAGGGAATAAAGAATGCCCATTGTCTTGATTTTGATATATAGTTAGATGAACACCCTATAGAAAAGCGGTCCTTAACCTCTTTTTTGTGTCATGAACCCATTTGAAGCTTATGGAGTCCTTCTCAGAATAATGTTTTTAAATGAAGAAAATAAAATTCATAGGACTATTAAGAAAATAAAATAAATTAGAATATTGTTTTCAAAATTAAAAAAAAAAATGTAAGTTAATGGAATCCAGATTAAGAATCTCTGCTACAGAGCTTGTTTATCGCTATATGTATGAACACATACACAATACATGTAGGTGTATATACAAAAAAAGTGTGTAGATATACACATGTGTTATATATGTGTACATTCATGTGTATATATGTGCGTGTGTATGTGTATATATATATACACACATATATATGTGTATATATATATATATATATATATACACATATATATGTATATGAAACAGAGACTACAAATAAATCCAGAAAAATATCTAGCATTTATGAAGTACCTTTAGGTTTGAAAAGAGTTTTGTGGATATCTCATTTGATCCTTGCAATGACACTGGGAGGAGATACTATTATTACGACCATTTTATAAATAAAAAACCTAAAATAAATAGAGGGTACATGACTTGCCTAAGATCACAGAGCTAGTAAGTGCCTAAGGCTAGATTTGAATAGAATTGAGCCCAGGAATAAATATGAGGGTGAGAGTCTGCTGAATTGCCTTTGGGAAATTGTAAAGCTTCTTTAGTGACTCCAAACTTCTCTCAAAGATGAATTTATATTTCTTAAGACCAATATTCTACTGCTGGTGCTGTATGTTTATGAATCATGGAATTCTATAGACTTCAAAGAATTAAAAAGTAATATCACTTAGAGGCATGAAACTGTAGAAAAGAGCTGGAATCTATTGCACCTGGAATAATGGGCCATGGACACATAAGGATGGAGTGTGTACATGGCTGTAATTTCACACTCTGTT
Source organism: Notamacropus eugenii (assembly GCF_028372415.1). NCBI lineage: Eukaryota > Metazoa > Chordata > Mammalia > Diprotodontia > Macropodidae > Notamacropus > Notamacropus eugenii. The sequence goes on from NC_092876.1 coordinate 189,161,525, forward strand.
CAGACTTTTGACCAGCACTTGAGTGATGGTCTTTTTTTTTTTTTTTTTGCTTAAGTAGAATAGAAAATCTATGGAGATGCTTCTCCTTCATCTCTCTTGATCCTATCCCCATTGTGGCACTTGGTTGTCTAAAATGTCACTTTTTATTTTTATGTTAGAAAAGTCACGAATTTTCTTTAAAAATTAGTTTCCACAAAAAATGGAGGAGCTGGGTAAAATAGACCTTTTTCTATTCCCAATTGTTATTTAAACAGTGAGATTTCCCTCCCCCCTAACCATCCCCAAATAACCATGCTTTATTTAGTTACAAGGCCCTCAGGATTGTGTTACTTATTTAATGTTATTCATCTATGTGTCTATATCTATCCAGATCTATATATACAAATATAGATCTGGATAGATATATACACATATATGCATATATGTGATAGGATTTTCTAATAACTAACTGAAGCATCCTTTTGGAAAAGTAAGAAATTTCTTTTTCCATCCTCCTCTATCTTTTATCTTCCCACAATAAAGGTAAAAATAGTCTCATACATAAACTCTCCTCCTACCCACAATTCAAGTTGCCTCATAGACCTGCATATTTTGGATCATCTTGGGAACTAGATAGATCAATTACACAACTATAGTGTTTTGAACTTGGATATGCTCAGATCATGGAGGAGAGCAATTACATGACTCACATTTTGCCTGTGCTGTTAAATCCAAACAAATTGTCTTATAATTCTTTGATAGGTTTTTCTTGAAAACAACCGCTAGCATTTCATAGGACCATAGATGTAAGAACTGGAAGGAACCTCAAAGCCCATTGAGTTCAACCTCCCATTTTATAGATGAAGAAATCAAGACCAAGGGAGGTTAAGTGACTTGTCTAAGATCACTAAGTTACTAAAGGTACTAAAGTAAGTATCAGAAACAAGATTGGAACCTAGATCATTTGATTCCAGTCAGTCCTCTGTCTACTAAACCACACTTACATTGTATTCATGTGATATCAAAACTCTGGAGAAAAACTGAGATGGAATGTTAGTAACCTAGATGCCTGTGAAACATTCAGATATTTGGAGTCATGGAGACAAAATTTTTGGAGAAGTGAACATTTTTGGTTTTGATTTCAGTACTTTGGCTTTGGTGAAAGACATTTAGATCTGGCATTAGTTGTGACCATTTGCTAGTGAGATTTGTTAAAAGTGAATTGTACTTTGATTTCTAATAATGTCTTGGAACCTCAAGAATTTGAGAAGACATTGTGGTCAGCTTTTATTTTCACAGCAAGACCAGAAAACCTCTTGGACACAAATTTATTCTGAGTTTGGGATTATATGGGCTTTGAGAACCACAACACTAAGCTCCCAAACTATAAAACATATGTTAATTAAAATCAACAAAACTTCCTATCAAAAGCAGATAGTTCCATTATAATTTTAAATATTACCTCCTTTGTCCACTTCTACCTGGCTCAGGTCAATTTTTACTACAACAAGGGTTTAAATGTGATTCAGTTCCAAATAATGTTTGGTTGCAGTGGGGTAGGGATACTCTTTTCTGGAAAGCAAACTTTCATGGATTCTGCTTTCATATTATAAATACAATTTTTAAAAGTAATCTGTGATTCATTGATATGAGAAAAGAACTTCCTCTCCCTATGCAGATCTACATCTTCTCTGTGATGTATATGTCTCCAAGAACTGCCTAGGGCATTGAGGTATTAAATGTACAGTTACAAAGTCAGGATATTTCAGAAGGAAGATTTGACCACAGCTCTTCCTTCTTTTCCCATTGTCCATGGTCTCCCATATTTGTGGATTATCTCTATACATGTTTATGTACAGATAGGGGGCAAAATGGAAGAAGTGATGGACCTGGGACAGCAGCTTTCTGACTGGGCAAATCACTTCATCTTTCTCATTTTCAGTTTCTGCATCTGTAAAATGGGGATAATCATAATAACAATCTACCTCTCAGGGTTATTTTGGGGATCAAATGAGATAATATTTTAAAGTGTTTTGCCAACCTTAAAGCATTAAATAAATGCTAGTTAATCTCATCATTATTATTGCTTCTCTTTAATAGATTGTAAGCTCCTTGATGGTAGGGATTGTTTGATGTTTTTTATCTTTGTAGCTATCTAGAATATCAATCATAGCAGGCATTTAACAAATGCTAGCTGAATTTATTATATTGGATTATGTGTTCCTTTCTCCTGTTGGTATGTAGAATCCTTGTTTCCCTGATCTTACAAAGGGAGTGTTTGATCCTAATGTGAATGTCACAGTCTCCATTACAAAACAAATAGGCATTACCCATATAAATGGAATTTTTTCAGAAGGCACAAAGACTTAAGCTATTTTTCTTGGGGCTTCTCCAGGACATGTTAACAAATCTGAATCAAAGAAAAGTCATCTGTTGACATTTAGATCTTCCTGAGGTTATAAAAAAGAGATTTAGTTCACATTTGTGTACATTATTATTATAATTATTTCACTTGACTGGAACCAAGAGGTGTTGAAGTATAGCAGGCATCCTTCCTTTGGCCAGCACCCTGAGAGGATGTGAGCTGATGAGATTCGTGACTTGAAGTTTGAGACTGAGAAGTCACAAATGGTTGGGGACTTTGGAGAAAGGGATTTAGGGCTTGAGCATAGGTTCAGAAATCTGGGACTCTGAAAAGATCTTGTTCCTTTTTTGGTGACTTGTTGGGTAGCTAGATTAATCAAGGACTAGAGAAGGATCACAGAATTATTAAGACATGGGGTGGAAGGCAACAGATCTAGATTTGCAGATGAGATGAAAATGGCTGACATTTCAGATCTTTCACAGTTTGACTCCAAACAAACTTTTAAAACCTTATTTCTCTGACTCCTTTTCATGAAATCTAAATTCTAGTGAACTGGACTACTGGATGCTCTCCCAATTTAAGACTATCTCCACAACCCTTCAATAAGAAGAGAAACCTATTTGGAGGCAAAGTTACCAGGTTCAAATCTTACACCTATCACTCCCTGCCTATATGACTTTCAAAGAATCACTTAATCTCTATTATCTCAGTTTTCTTATGCCAGTAATTTTTTTTGTATTTATTTAGTATTTAATTTTTCCCCAGTTACATGTAAAAAAGAATTTTTAACATTGGTTTTTAACTTTCAGTTTCTCTCCCTTCCTTTCTCACCACCGCCCCTCATTGAGAAGGCAAGCAGTTTGATACAGGTTATATATGTGTAGTCATGCAAAACATATCCATAATAGTCATGTTGTGAAAGAAAATATAGACAAAAAAACTCAAGAAAAATACAGTGAAAAAAACTCCAAATTTCTTCAATCTGTTTTCAGATACCATCAGTTCTTTCTCTGGGGATGGATGGCATTTTTCATCCTGAATCCTTTCGAGTTGTAATGGATCATTGTATTGCTGAGGATAAATCATTCACAGCTGATCATCTTACAATATGCTCTTACTTTGTACCCAGTATCAATTTCTTTATCTACAACATGGTAGGGGAGTTTGGACCAGAGGACCTCAAAGGTCTCTTCTAGCTCTTAATCTATGAGTTTGTGGATCCATCTTTGCATTTGTGCAAACTTGGCACCACATCTGGGATGCACTAGTTCTTTCTCTTTGCCTCTTAGAATTCTCATCCTCTAATGCCCTGCTCAGGTTCTACCTCCTGCATAGAATCATTCCCACCCCTCATCCTAGTTCTTCCTCTTCTGACTTACCTTATATTGTACTTAAATGTGTAGATGTTCTATTCCCTCTTACCCCCCACCTACCCCCAAAACAAAGTGGACTCCTTTATCACAGGGGCTATTCTGTTTTTGTCTTTGTCATCCATACCTAGCACAGAATTCTGGACATCCTACCTGCTTAATGCTTTTTTGTTGTAGTGGATTGGATTGAATTTGTATGTAACAGGGATCTGTGCGGTATCTCCAGGACTGTTCTACTTACTGTTTAGGGGCAGCTAGGTGGTACAGTGGATAGAACACAAGTACAAGAGTCAGGAGGACCTGAGTTCAAATCTCACCTCAGACACTTGACACTCACTAGCTTGGTGACCTTGGGCAAATCACTTAATCCCAATTGCCTCATCCTGGGTCATCTCCAGTCATCCTGATGAATATCTGGTCACTGGATTCAGATAGCTCTGGAGGAGAAGTGAGGCTGGTGACCTGCATAGCCTTCCCTCACTCGAAACAAATACTAATACAAGTCATGTCATCAATTCTCTGATGTCATGGTCTTCTTCGGCAACAAAGGACAAACACACACTTACTGCTTATCAAGGGACTATCCAAAGTACTTGGATTTTTGGCTCAGCCTCCAGTTGAAGTAGCTTGTAGCATGGTGGTAGAGTGCTGGGCCTAGAGTCAGGAACACTTCAGTCCAAATCCAGTCTCAGGTACTTTCTACCTGTGTGAGCCTGGGCAAGTCACTTACTCTGTAAAATGGAGATAACAATCATCCCTGCCTCCCAGGAGTTTTGCAAGGGTCAAATGAGATAATATTTGTAAAAAAACGCTTAGCCCAGTATCTGGCACATAGTAAACAGCATATGAAGGCTTTTTTCCCTTTTCCTTTTTTTTCCTTTTTCTTTCCACCCACTCCCCCAAAGTGTTTTTTATTTAGATATAGCTATTGAGATTCACTTAGGCTTTATATCATGTTTGACAACAACAACCAAACAAAATGCCCCACCTTGTTTGAAATAGTGACGGTTATCAAGGAAAGGTAAAAGAAGAAATTGCACCAAATGCTATAAACTTAATGTCACCCAAAGCACATCCCAGACTTCCAGACCCATGTGGCTAGTGATATTGGTCTTGTTCTTCATTGCTTTATCATATAGTGCTGTGAGCTAAGAGAAAGACAGGGACAGGGTTTAAGATTTAGTACAGAAAAATTCCCAAAGTCCTTGCATTCCAAAGACTAGTTCATCATACTGGTCCCTTCAATGACTAGTGAAAGATGCCAGCATTTATGCTCTTCTGCTAACAAAGGTGGGTGAAAGTTCTCAGCAATTACTTGATCAGTGACATCCGGGTGGAGCAGTACCTCAAGTACTGGACCTGGAGTCAGAAGACCTAAGTTCAAATCCAGCCTTATACTGGCTGTGTGACCTAGGGCAAGTCACTTAACCTTTGTCTGTCTTAGTTTCTATAAAAGTGGGATAATAATAGCACCTAACTTACAGAGTTGTTATGAGGATCAAATGAGATAGTATTTATAAATTTATAGTTTTTAGCACTACCTAAGTGGTAGTTATCATCATCATCATCATCATCATCATCATCATCATCATCATCATCATCACCATCGTCATTGTCTTGGTTAGCCAGGAGTGGAAATCATTCTTATTCTTGAACATTGATGCTACTTCAGTTATCTACTTGACAAGGGAAAGAAAATTTTCATTTAATATCAGCACCCATAGCAAGCTAATGCATACTATTTGGGAAGCTTCCTATCACAGCTAAGATGTCCTTTTCTTTTTTCCTATTTTTCTCCTCAAAATATGCTGCAGCATGCTAATCTAATCAGAGCCCATGCAGGGGCTGTGTAATCAATTATTGTGCCTTGTATGTGTGGGCATTGGGCAGCATGGACACTACTGCCTTGTACTCAGTTGACACCAAGTGCCCTGAGGAGGTCAATGATCTCTCTTTAAGAATCCAATTTATCTCTTCCCTGGGAATGGTTTAGGAAACGGGGAAAATAGAAAACATGCTTATGTGAAACTTCTTATGTGCATGACTATTGATTTATGCTTGTCCAAACCCCATGAGCCAGCAACCACAATCTGCCTGTCTTGTGGAAGTGCAGACTAACTAGGGCTGCAAAGGCCAGTCAAAATGGTAAACTCAAGCCACTAGTCTTGATTACGGACTGACATTTTTGTTTTTTATGGTGAAGACATTGATAATCCTAGAAGAATGTATGGTGGGAACTGAAGGATAGGATAGGAGAACATGATGATGACTTTATAACAAACACTTTCTACTTGGTATCTTTTCCCTTATAATGGAATTTTCTGAATTTTTAATGTGAAAACTAATCTTGAATTTACAATGGCAGTTTGTCACACTTGCTCAATAATAATTTTTGAGTATAGTAGAGACAGTTAGCCAAGCCTCCAAGGACTTCTAGGTTCTAGACAAATAGTCTCAATTCAACTAGTTCTTAGTTTGACTTTCATGATTGTTAAAGAACTAAAGTGGTTTTAGGGGCCATTCAGATGAGCAGGGATTCATATCATAATTAGAATAGGATTAGAAGGTCTATGAATATTGTGGGAACCTTCTAATGGTCACCACTTGCCTCAGAGATCTGAGGGACTATTGGAAATATATTCTTGTCTTCTTTCCAGCATTTTTTAGTAAGCTATGGGTGGACTCCCTGAAACTACAGATCAAAATGATCTCATCTGAGGTATTCAAGGCATCTAGGTGGTGTAGTAGGTAGAGGGACTTTGGACTTGAAATTTCCTCAGTTCAAATTCTACCTCAGGTATGTGACCCTGGCCAAGTTAATTACATTCTCTTAGCCTCAGTTTCTTCATCTATAAAATGGAGATAATAGCACCTATTGTACAGATTTCTTTTGATGATCAGATAAAATTACACATATAAAGTACTTAGCAAACCTTGAAGTGCTGTGTAAATGGTAGTTATTATTACCAATATTGTTATTAAGAATTATTAATAATCTCATGAGAGACCACAACCGATCTTTCCTTTGATGATTTTCTCCTGTGAATCAATCTAAGTTCCCCAGGAACTCCTTGGTTTCCCTAACCTTGTGGACCTTCATCTCTTCTAACTGGAGCTCCTTGGGAGTCCTAGCAGCCTCTGGAATACTTGGTTAGTGAATTGTTGTACCTAAAGGGGTCATATAGATAAGAGAATGGTTGCATGGCTTAAATGGATAGGACCGTGCACTTGGAGGTAGGGAGATCTGTGTTGAAATCTTACCTCAACAACTTACTACCATAGCTGAAGGACCCTGGACAGGTAACTTAACCTCTAAGTCTCAGTTTCCTCACTTATAAGATAATAGAGTGGGACTCATTGGTTTTTGTGATGTGCTTTCCAGTTCTTATTCTATCAAGCTATGAATATGAGGTTGGAGGACAACATTAGGTGGGATTCAAGGGAAGGCAAAGGTGCCAAGAATGCTGGTATGATTACACAGAAGTTCCATCCTTAAATGCTTTCTGCCTACTTAAGGATTATTACTCAGGCAGCTTTGAAGTAGAAAAGGAGCCACCTTTCACCAGCTTCTTTACACAACCTGTAGTTATACCTTTGGTATTAAGGGAGGCTCAACCATGATCTACTTGTCTCAGCAAATCATTTCAAAAATAACAAAACAAAAGAAAATCCAACCCTCTTCAATTCAGCAACAACAAACAGCAACTTCATAGTGGAAAGAGAACTTTGTGTGACTCCTTTTAAAAGCCAATCCATCTCCCCTATTCATTTATTCATCATTCTCATTGAACACTAAGGTAAATGCTGAAGGTAAATTGAAGGATAGTCTACTCCCTGCCAGTAATTTCACCTCCCTAGCCAGGAAAGGAGAGTGGGTACACCATCTCAAGTCTTCCCATTTGAATGATTCCACACCCTTTTCCTGTAAATGAATAATACTGTCAGCAGTGGCTTCTTCAATTACAAAGAAAAATGACTATTGATGGATGGGGACAGTCAAGGTCTTAGACTAGCAAGCTGATATTGCTGATTGAAAAGGAATCCTGGGTCTGTTGAGTTTCTAGGGGATGTCTTGCTATTTCATAGCAATTTTGAACTAGAAAGCAGTTTTGTGGATGGCAATCAATGAGTAAGACAGGGCCTTCTCTTACAGAGGAATATGATCACATAAGTGTAATATAAACATCCAAAGGATAAGGCAGAAGAATACTCAGAGATGGTAGCAGGAATGGGGGAAGGGTTGAAGAGTAGGGGAAATGGATGTTTGATGATGGGCAGAAAAGGACCCATCCCTTACAGAGTTTCATTAAAATGAATTTCAGCAAAACTTCTCTGATTAAAGACTCCATTTTCAGAGGAAGTTGCAAATTTTCTGCAAAAAAAAAAAAAAAAAAGCAGCGTGTGTGTGTGTGTGTGTGTGTGTGTGTGTGTGTGTGTGTGTGTGTGTGTTTTCTCGGATTCTGCACTGAGAGGATCAATTCAATGGCAGACATACTAGCCTGTAGTATTTCCTTCTGTCTGTCTGAAGAGACTCTGTGAATTATATAATTATGGCCTTCATTTGCCATATTGATCTGAATATAGATCACAGGCTTCAAAGGAAATCCCTTTGAAAGGAATACATGCACTCACAGATACATATTAGACAGACAGACAGACAGCTAGTTAGATAGACAGAATGATAGATAGATAAATAGATCTGCATATTTGTATGTGGACTTCCTGGCACCACTGCCATATTTTGTTGAGCCAGGCTCCACATCTTTGTCAGAGTCAGAGCACTTGAATTCCAATCAAGACACTGCCACATTTGTACAATATGTGACAGTTTATACAATGCATTCACTGCTTTTTCTCTTTTTGCTGCTTAGAGTCCATTTAAACTATTAACTGTTATAATACAAAATCATTTTCACTTCTGTCATATCCCTTGGTCTCTTCTCTGAGTCCCCTTCAAATTCTCAGGGAAATTCATTTAGCAAAACTAAGGATCTGGGTGGAGCTGGGGTGAAGAGAATCCTTTCACCCTCCTCCATGATGCCTTCTGTTAACACAGAATCAACTCAAGAGCAAGACTGAAAAGACAGTGTGGCAAACTCAAGTCACTGAAGTTCTTTGGGTATCTAAGTTCCCTTTTCTGCTTTAAATTTTTGATGCTACAAGATTATCACTTGGAAGCAAAATTGGGAAGGAAACCCTATTATTTTATAGACTCTATCATTCCTGCCTCTCTCCCTCTACTATTCCAATGTTCAGTGATATCCGACCCCTGCAGCCTCTGCAGCTTGGAGCAACAGAACCTTGTTCATCTACCAGCTAGTGAAAAGTGGGATGTGAACTGTGGTGCAACAGGCAAACTTCTTAGGGACAGGGACCCCTGAGAATCCTCTCCCAACATACTTCAAGTGATCCATTTGACCGTGAGCTCCTTGAAAGCAGAGACTTCCTTTTTTCCCCTTGCTTTGTATCCCCAGCGCTTAGCACAGTGCCTGGTACTTAATAAGGGCTTAAACAATGTTTGTTGAGTGACTAAGGCTCTAAGCAGCAAAGAAAGTGCCAACCTGCATTGGTTTACAGAGATCACTCTTATAGAAGTTTCTTATATCAGTGAAATCACTGGCTAGTCCCTGTTCTTCTGATTCCCACAACAGAATGTTTATCTCTTTTTTGAGGACCAGCTTAGCTCTATTCAGAGTGACTTGTAACCAGAAATTAAATGAACCAAGGAGGGAAATTTTTGGCCACCGAAACTTATGGAGACCTTTGACTAATGGGCTTGAGTTATTAGAGGAGTATGCAAGCTGTTTGAAGGATCAACATCAAGAGATTTAAATGGAAGGGAAGCTCATAGTTGTACACTTACTTGAAAAGACAATTACTACCTTTGGTTCACATGGCATCTTTCTGGCAAAGAGCTTAAAGTATTTATAATAGATATCTTTGGGGGGAGGAGGAGAAAAATGAGATTAAAATGTAGAAAGAGGGGAAAGTTTACTCATGAAATACCTCTAATAAATTTCTGATGAAGAAATAGCCTCCATTGATATAGATGAGCAACTCTTTCCTAACTTTTGTCTTAGAGTTATGACTGGGACACTGAAAAATTAAATAACTTGCCCAAGGTCACATGGTCAATAAGTGTCAGAGCTGGCACTTGAGTCCTTGTCTCTGGCTCCAAGGCTTGCTCACTATATTATGTTACCTTTCATTACATGTGATGATATCCCATGACATGGCAGAGAACAGAAGAGAGATCCATAGGAAGAAATGGCTCTTCTGTTGGATCTCAACAACACCATGGCAATCAGGACCCCAAATCTTAGCTTTTAAATGAGCTCTGATACCAAGTTCACTTATATGGGTCAGTCATAGGAGCCAATCACGTCAGTCACATGGTACTTTTAGGATCGAGGTTGGACGTCAAGAAATCTAAGGGCAGCTGATGCAGGCTGTGACCTTGCCATCATATCCAGGAATTTCCTGGTTTCTAGCTCTGGAAATGCATTGCAAATGAGCTGGAAAGCTGAGCTGCCCGCCATCACATGACCTGGAGTCTATGGAAAGGGGATGCCTGGTTTTGCTCCCTTCCAGGATTTTGAAGCAGCAAACAAAACTCTCGAAGACTTCAGATCCTGCAAAGCCTCCTTCAGGCCTGTCTGCCTAAAGGATCCCATCCATCACTGTCAGCTGTGAGTTCACAGCTTTCGTCTTGGCCCTAACATAAACTTTGACTACTGCTGCGGTTTGAGAGTTTGTAAGAAGTCATAAAATACAAGTGGACGTTCCGTTTACTTGCAGCTTACACACGTCAGCACCTGACTAAATAAGAGGAGAAAAAAATAAACTGACAATGATTAATATCACTAATGACTTGTTTTGCTTATTTTCTAAAGTTGTAATTTGAGCCTTTGGGTTTAAAATAGGCAGAGAAGTCAACATTGAGAAGAAGTAGGAAGTAGCAAGGCCTAAAGGAAAGAGGCCTGGTGTCAGGAGACCCATGTTTGACTCCTGTCTCAGACATTTATTTGTCATATGACCCTAGGTGAGGGAATTACCCTCTGGGAAGGGTGACACAGTGACGAGAGAGCCAGGCTTGAAGTCAGAAAAATTCATCTTCCTGAGTTCAAATCCTGCCTCAGACAATTAGTAGCTGTGTGACCCTAGAAAAGTCACTTCACCCTGTTTGCCTCAGTTTCCTCATCTGTAAAATGAGCTGAAGAAGGAAATGGCAAACCATTCCAGTCTCTTTGCCAAGAAAACCCCAAATGGGGTCTCCAAGAGTGGGACACAACTGAAAAATGAGCATCGACAAAAAAGGAACAGAAACACTGCAATAGCCACTTCAGAGGATTGTTATGAGAAAAGGTCCTTGAAAACCTTAGCATGTTATAATTTGGTGAAGTAATGAACAGAAGGCCTGAGTTAAAATTTGGCCTCAGACATTCATTAGCTGTGTGACCCTGGGCAAGTCACTTAACCTCTGCCTCAGTTTCCTAAGCTGTAAAATGGGGATAATAATGGCACCTACCTCTCAGCTGTGCTGAGGATTATTGAGGTAATAATCACAAAAAAAAGTTTACTACGGTGCCTGGTATATAGTTGGCACTATATAAATGCTAACAATTATGACTACTTCTATTGCTTATTACTACTACCGCTACTACTACTAAAATGTGGCTTATTATGGACTGCGACAATTTACTCTTCTCCTTATTTGTTGTTATCATAATTGCCAATATTTTTTTGTAGAGGTCAGTGTATAGACAGGACTTTACCTTTAAGGTGAAGATGTATACAGGGGTTAAAAATGTCTGAAGTAAAAATATGTACTTATTTAGCAATAATGATAATAATATTAATAATAGCATTTATGTAATGCATTAAAGGTTATAAAGTACTTTATAAATATTATTTCATTTTATTTTCACAACTAATCTGATGGACCAGTGTCACTATAATCTCCATTTTACAGAAAAAAAGAGCTTCCAAGAGGGCAGGAAAACTCGTTTTCTTTTTCCTTTCTGTTGCTGAGTAAAATCAGTGTCCGTTGCCTCTTGCTGGGTATAGGCAGGTTCAGGACAAGTTACTACTATGGGAGGCAGGTAAGAGTGAAGCCCAAGAAGGGACCCCCGCAGCTGGATCCTAAAGCACAAGCCTGTGAACTTCTTATTCTCACTATGCCTGGCACAGAATAGGATGGGGAGCTGGAAATGCTGAGTGGGAATTCTAAGCACATAAATTCTCCAACATTATTTCATTTAAAAAAAATCTTGTAGGGTATTTCTGGCTTCTTGTAAATTCAGCTTCAGTTATGCTATATATAATGTATTTCTTTTTTCTGAATTTTTTATTTGGAGAGGTTTGAAATAATGATTTCTCTGCTATCTTTCTATGCACATGATGCCTATTTTTATTTTCATTTTTGCAAGCCAATCAGCCACTCTGGCATGTCATTTCATTGTTCTATGCCAGGTATTATTTGTAGTCACCAGATGCATTGTGGGATATCCTGCTTTATTTATTTTTTTATTTGCATCTTTTAAATTCACTAGGACAGAAGGTTTGATATGAAAATTCTACCAGGCACTGTGGCTGCCAACAAATTTGTAAGAACAGCTTTGATTCAACCCTGCTTCTTTTTTGAACTTTGTATTTAATTTTTGAAAAACAGTGCTATATATGAAGCTTGCAGAAGCTATATCCCCTGCACACTGGCACTGACTGGACTGGAAAACTCAAGGAGAGTTGAGTTTATAAACCAGTGTTAGGCATTTACTTCTTGGCTGTGTGACTCCTGGCAAAATACTGAATCTCCCTGACTCTCAGGTTTATCATCTATAAAATAAAGAACTTCGACCTTTGAAGATCCCTTCCAGTTCTAAGACTCTGGTTCTATGATCCTTGATCTCTATTTGAAGTGATAAGATATTTCTATTCTATTACTTACAACAGTACATTAGATAAAGAGGTTAAAGAGGATAAACCAAGGTGAAGTAGGTGCAATAACGATTGGGCAAATTGGACACTTAGGGAATTTCATTTCCTTGCAAGCTGGATAATTTTCAGCAAGTATCTTTAATATAGTATAGTAACTCTCGCCAATAAACACACAATGTTTGTTGGTAATGGATTAATTGGCTTCCCATTTGGCATTGGCAAACTCATATTTGTACACTCTATTCATTGTTTGGATGAGTAGAGGCAATATATTAAATTAAAATTAATTTAATTTTAATCTGAGCCAGTTTATTAAGTAGACCCCAGTGGTCCAAAGTCAAGCACCTTCCTGCTTGGCATTGAGATAGTGCTGTGTAACAGAGAGAATCAGATCTGGAATTCGAGGATTTGGGGGTCAAATCTTGGCTGTGCCATTCACTACCTGTCTGACTTTGTGCAATTCAGTTCAATTCAAAAAAACATTTATTAATCACTTCACCTCTCTGGGTCCCTTTCCTCTTCTGTGGAATAAGAGGAGAGCAGACCAGATAAACTTTGTGATCCATTCCAGGTTTAAGTCTGTGATCCTGTGATCTATAAAATAAGGAGGTTGAAATAGATGACCTTCAGGGTTCCCTCCAGCTCTAAATTTATAAACCTTTGATTAAGCCTACTGATTATGAATTTTCTTGAGAGCTGAAGATAATGGTGGTGATAATGATGGTGAGAATACCTGTTTCTATCACACCTTAAGATTTTGTAAAGTGCTTTATAACATGATCTCATTCTAGCAGAAGAGAAAATATGACTAGAGAAAATGCTATTTTCTTTTGATTGAAGAAGGTGGAAGGAGAACTCTCTTCTTAAAGAAGTTCTTTCCAGAGTTCACTCAGGCCTAAGCTACCAATCCAGAGGAATGGGCCTCACTACTTTGATTGGATTGGGGTCAGAGAAAGTGCAAGATGTTATTACTTTAGTGTGAGGAAATTTCATGCTGGCATGGTTGTGATCTGTCGTTGTGTGAAAAATCTGCGTCTTGCCATGAAACCTGGAAGCTCCTTCGGCCTCCAAGTCGTCGATCTCCCTCAGTCATCTAAGCCACAGGAAGTCTGTATTTACTGAGATGGGAGATTACCTATTGAATAGGCGAAGAAAAAATGAGAAGCTGGAAAGGAGAGACAGACCCTTGGAAAGCACAGCAAACGTAATTGATTTTTTGCCAATGTTTTTGTGTGAAAGTGAGGAGAAAAATACACTGGGACTTAGATTCTGGGGTACGGAAGCTTTCAGCATTGCCATCTTTCATTTTAACGGAAAGATTCTGCTTTTTAAACATTCATCTCTGTTAGGTCGTCTGTTGTTGGAAGAGCCTTAGCAGTGAAAGAATTTGAAAACATTTTAACAGACTGTTATTTAAGAGAGAAAAGATGATGGGTGACTACAGTATTCAATTAGGAATATTTCCCAATAGCTCATGGGTGGTAGGTAGAGGCGCAGGGGAAGACAGCTTGGGTGAGAGCCTATTTCTTCATTGAATGATGACTTTGTTTTAAGCCTGGAAGGTTGAAAGTCTATTGGAATAAAGTTGTTAATCTTCTTTGGAGGTCCTGAAATATGGAGATGGAGCCTTATGTGTCTGGGATAGTTGGTACAGGCCTGCTTGAAAAAATACTTGAACTAAAACTTCATGGTCTTGTCCAGTCCTAACAAAGCAAGCTAAAGAAATTAACTTAACCTGAGGGAACCTGGGACTTCCTCTTTCATGTATCTTCTTCAGTTAGTATTGGCTATGGTGATGAGGTCCTTCTTGGTTTGCCCTACTTCAGTGTTACACCTGGGAAAGATCATGTAAGTAGTAGGAAAATATATTAGACTTGGAAAGAGAAGACCTAGATTCAAGGCATTAGATCATTTTGCAGATTAGGAAACTGAGGTAGAGAGAGGTTAAGTGATTTTCCCAAAGTCACACAGCTTGTAACTGAGACTAGATTCAAACTAAGGTCCTCCTGACTCCAAGTCTAGCAAGTCTATGCCATTTGGTTTCTTACTAGTCTTGGCTCTAACACTTACTAGTTGGGTGACTTTGGACAAGTTAATTGACCTCTCTAAACCCCAATTTTCTCATCTGTAAAATGCGGATAATAACTTACCTTGGAGTTTTCTTTTGGTGAGAAATATACTTTATAAGCCTTAAATCATTATATAAATGCCAGATTGTACTTAATTCTCTCACTTCTGTCACTGTTTATATTGGCCTGTACATGGAAGGGTTCCCTTGGAACGTGGCACGCTTTTCCCAGGAGAGAGTGTTTCCATGAATTTAACCCACTTCCCCCTCTGCGTGTCACATTTAGTTAGTATTCATTGAATTTGCCTATTTCTGAAAATCATTATCCATTTATCAATCCCTCTTTTTTAAGCCTATTCTCAGTAAGATTTTTTATTTTTCTTATACCTTCTAGTATCTAAGTGTTAACCTTCTACTGTCTCTAAAACAAGTATTTGATGAGCTCATTAATCTTTTCTGTGGTTAGGCTAGGGATTTCTGTACTCTCCAGTGACTGTTTGATGCTTTCTAATGAATGATATTCTTTCCAGGAATCATATTAGAGAACAGTTGTCTTTAACAGTTGTCCTGCTTTGGAAAGAGTAACAAGTAGGCATCTGTAGCCGTGCAAGTTTTCATCATGAACCACTAAGATAAAATTTTAGACATGGTCCTTTAACCTTGGCCAATTGCAAAATATATAGATCTCTAGTGAGAAATGATGCTTCTGTAACATAGGAGTATTTATTATGTCTATTATTATTTCCCTGGTTATCCAGGAAGGGAAATAACAATTTCTAGTGATTTTTCTACATAAAAGTAAATGATAAGTAACTATAAAAATTTCATTAGGTCATGGGACCTACAAGATGGAACACTAGACATTTTCTAGCCCCCATTAAGTTTCAACCCCTACTTCCTAAAAAACAAATTCAAACCGAGAGGAATTATAAATCAGAGGCAGAATAACTACAGTTGTCTCTGCAGGCCAAGAAATCAAGAAGCCCAGCAAGATATTTGCCTTAATAATGAATAATGAAGAATACTAATCCCTAACATGCTTGCTCAGCACCTATTATGGCATATGAGACTCCTGGCTTGCTCTTTGGGAATCACTCAGGAACTTCTGTGTTTCTATAGTCTCTTTTGGGACCTATTATTCCAGCTTTTACCTCATAAATCTGTGGTAATAAGCAGTGGACCTTATCTTTGCTCAGTCTCATAGGAAGAAGGGGGTGACACAGGAAGATGGTACTGTGCTCTGCCTGGGGTCAAGGAACTCTAGGATGGTAGAAGCTTTGCTGAGAATACCCTGCTCCAAACCTATAAATTGTGGAAGATACTGGCAGTCACAGAACTAAAGAATGGAAGCTACTGGGGAGAATGCTGAAGTATCTGTTTGTGGGGTTGCACCAGAACTGAAGGAAAGGAACCTGGTATCCCTCTAGAGCCAGTCATCCCTCTGCCCCCAACCTTTTAGAAATTACTTAGGGAAGGGACTTGGGCTTGTGAAAAGTGAATCCCTCAACCTAAGAGGTAGACATCGAAGTATCTACCTTTTTAGACAAGCTTAATTTATGTAGACGTATACGTATCTTACTCAGCCTGCTACTCTAGTCTACTTCCAACTGGGGAGCCAGGGACTAAACATCTTTCATCTTCTGCTGCACAATGAGGTGTCTTCTTCACCAATTGTGAGAGATCTAGGTATCTTGCTCCATCATCTACCCAAACAGGTTATGAAAAATTCTGGAACAAAGCCATAGTAAGGAAGAGAAACTGTTTACAGTCAATTTCATTCTCATAGCAACAGACACTCAGATTGCATGGCAATTTGTATTTTCAGAGTGCCTTGTGATCATCTTCATTAGTTTTATTAACTTATTAGTGTGGTTTTTTGGAGGCAGAATTGTCTGTGAATAAAAAGAAGACATCCATAGAAAGAAGCACTTGTTCCTAGTGTTTAAAGAACTCTTGCTGATAGGATAATAATAGTTCTGCCTTTGGTTTTACAGATCAGAGTACCAAATAGTAAAAGTTACTTCAAAGTCACTTGGTATTCAGAGAAATTTACAGTAATTCCTTATCCCCCAAAAAGACCTTTGAAAACTTAGACTTCACATACTATATCCTCACCCTCTTCCTTGTTTTTGCATTCCTGTGTTATAATTTGTTTAAAATACCTAACCTAAAATACATAACCCTAACCTATTAAAATAGAATTTTAAGCACAAAATTAACTTACATTTATTTTTTTAAAAGAGAATGTGTGTATCCAATAGTTTTTGCAGTGTTCTTATTGTATCGCTTTTTTGTCTTTAGTAGAGTTCT
This sequence comes from Notamacropus eugenii, assembly GCF_028372415.1. Classification (NCBI taxonomy): domain Eukaryota; kingdom Metazoa; phylum Chordata; class Mammalia; order Diprotodontia; family Macropodidae; genus Notamacropus; species Notamacropus eugenii. The sequence continues at coordinate 189,178,554 of NC_092876.1, forward strand.
CTCCCATCTTTTTTTGTCTACCACAGCAATCTTCACTTTTTTAAAAAAAAGAAATAGTGATATCTTGTTTTTACTTCATATTCACTTCTGAATATATCCTTCCTCTATCTTCCATCAGCCCTTTTAATAAAGAATAAAAATGGAAGAGAAAAAACAAGTTAGTTCAGTAGAACAAACCAACACATCAAACTTCATGTATTCAGTGTTCCACATACATAGTCCCCCACTTCTGCAAAAAAGGAAAGGAGGTACATTTTTTTTTCATCTCTTTTCTGGGATCAAGCTTTAACTGCTTCTTAACATTATCTTAATCACTTAGCTTCATCAGATATCAATAAAGGGAAAATTTTATTCACCTAAATTGGATTTTCCAGGACAATCTTCCAAATGGGGAACTAAATTTTTCAAGGCCATGGTTATTGTTGTTATTTCTATTATCCACATCATTATTATTAGCCATTCTTCTTGAAAAATATGCAAACTAAAAATAAATCATATCAGTTATTTTTTCCTGTCCCTTTAAAAATTCTTTTAGATCCATGATTTCATTCTCTTTTCAGATATAGATCTCTAGTTACCTCTGTCTTTCCATCTAGTATAATTGTGATTGAATTTTCCTAAGTCCTTAACAGAAAAGCTCCCCAATATACTGGAAGCATTTTTCTGCTTTTCTGAAAACCCTGTGTCTGATGCATATTGTTCATGTTATCTCTCACAAATATCCTGTGCTCAGGCTACCTTCTTTTTCCTTCTTAGATGGACTTGATGACTTTCATACTGCATCTTTCACACAGGTCATATTTGCTACAAGCCTACTTGCCTTGGCCAGACTTCTCTCCATCATTCTTTACTCTAACCACAATTTGGATCATTTTAATATTTCTGGACTTCAAGCTTCACAGACATAAAGCATCCTTGGCGAATTACTGCTGTTGAAAAGAGATGGATTTAATTGAGATCACTGCAGGATATTCCCAATGCTATCTACTCCAGTATCTTCTTTCTTATTCAATACTGGGCCCACCCCATTGTCCACTGTCACAGAAACAAATTGCAGTTTCCTATCTGTTAAGAGAGATTTCAGAAGGCATTGCAATGCAGTGGAAAGCATACTGCCTCTGGAATCAGAGGACCTGGCTTCTAATCTTGCCTCTCATGCTTATTGTTTGTGTGATTATGAACAAGTTATTTTCCATCCTTGGTTTCAGTTTCCTCTTTTGTAAAATGAATTTGTTGGACTAGATGGTCTCAGAAGTCCCTTGCACTTTTAGATGGATGATTCTTTGACTTTTTCTTTTGGTTCTCTCCATGTTCAGTGCCTTCTGGTTGTGTTTTTTTGAGGAAAAACTTGTATTTGGAAGGTGTCTGTAGGATATAAGGTATTGTGATCTTTCATTTTCCAAACTGTGGCATTCTGTGGGAATAGTCATGTGAAATTAGTATTTTTCTTTCTAAAATTTGAAATATTAACTTAATATTTTGTTACTTTGAAAATTTAACTGATCTGCAATTTTACTAGAATGGTTACCAAGACACTTACTAGCTGTGTGATCCTTGCAAGTCACTCAGCCTGTGCGCTTCAGTTTCCTCAATTGTAAAATGAAAATAACAATTATCTCATAGGATTGTTGTGTGGATCAAATGAGACAATATTATAAAGCACTTAGCATAGTGCTTGACACATAATCATTGTTGTTCTTCATACTTGAAGAGTGACAAAATGGTATCATGATATTGGGGTCAATATACAGTGTATCCAATAGTCTGCGCCTGCCTCTGGCATTAAAATCATCCAGAATCTCCAGGCCTTCAAAAAAAATTTTCTTTTACCTCATCAAGGTATGTCATGGTGGGACCATATGCACTGATGATGGTGGTATGACACTTCCCTGCAAGTGGCAATTGCATTATTAGAAGACTGTCATTCATTCCTTTTGGGAGGCGCACAAGTTTGTTGACTAGATTGCATTTGATTGAGAAACCTATACCAGTTTCACAGCAACTACTCCAGAAAAATGTGCATCTGGCTTCAATCTCAGTAAGCTGATCTTTGTTTGCCAGCTTTGTTCCATTCAGAGCTGCTATTTGGATACTATACCTGCTGAGTTCTCTTGTACCAAGAGCTGTTCATCTTTTAGGTGTACTGGATTTTGTGTTGTCCATAAGCATGTACACATTCCATGTATCAATGGTGAATGGAATCATCTTCACAAAAGTTTGTGTACATTCTTTCATATACATTATTTTGACAACATTTGTAAAGCACTTAGCACAGTGCTTGACACACAATAAGTGCTAAATTAATGCTTATTTTCCTCCTTCTCCTTGTCTACTCCTCTACTGGTACAGATTATTATCATTCTGTGCTTTTGCATTCTGTATGATATCAAACAAAAAAGATGATCGTGAGAATATCCCCAACTATATTCTCATATGTTTGCCTTTTCTTCTCTAAAAATCTTTATGAGAATTATAGATACATTAAAGACATTCTTGAAGAAAATATAAGAGGAAAACAGGCAAGATTTTTACTAACAGTGATCCACTGATAACCACATTTTTAACCACATATTTGAATGAATGGTACTAAGTATATGATTCACTGGGCTTATAATTACTGTACTATTTTAAAAACTGACTTTATAGAACACAGTGAAGTCTTGAAGGCTCTCCTCCAATATGATATCACCTTGCACATACTCTAGTAAGATAATACAAGATTCCTGGATAGGGTCAATGACAGAGACTTTGTTTGATCAATCAATCAACATTTATTAAGTACCTATTATATACCTATTATGTACTAGGCACTCTACTAAGTGCTGGATTTACAAAAGGAGGCAAAAGACAGTCCCTTACCTTCTATGAGTTAACATTCTAATGGGGGAAGACAACATACAAATATTTACAAAGCATGCTATATATAGAACAAATAGGAAATAACTAAGAAAGGGAAGGCAATGGGATATCAGAGGGGTTGGGGAAGGATTCCTGCAGAAGGTTGGATTTTAGTTGGAACTTAAAGAAAGTCAGGGAGGTTAGTAATCAGAGCAGAAGAGGAATAGCATTCCAGAGATGGGGGACAACCAGAAAGAATGCCCGAAGCTGAGGGATGGGGTGTCTTGTTTATGGAGCAGTCAGGAGGCCAGTGTCACTGGATCAAAGAGTACATGTCAGGGATTAAGAAGACCAGAAAGGTAGGAGGGGAGTAGGTTATGAGGGGCTTTGAAAACCAAACAGGAGTTTGTATTTGATCACAGAGATGATAGGGAGTCACTGGAGTTTATTGAATAGATAGGTGACATGACTTGACCTGTGCTTTAGGAAAATCACTTTGGTGTCCAAATGGGGGATGGATTGGAGTGGGGAGAGACTTGGCACAGGCGAACCCATCAGCAGGCTATGATGACGAAAATCAAAGAGTAAAGAAGAGATGTATACTCACTAAACTCACAGTTTGCTACTGTCATGGAAGATGTCCTGTTAGGATCCAGATGGAAGAGGGATTTTCTAGAGATAGCAGGGGTCCTCCTGATGTTCATGCCAGTGGATGACATTTTACTGATCACATCGTACCCTGAAATTCTTTATGGAGTTGCTCACTAAACAAGATGCATGTTCACTCAAAAGACATCAACTTAATAACCTACACAGAAAACAAATGATTAAGATCACTATTTCCCAGATTATGCCATGTAGTTGAATGGGTAGTCTGGTTAGTCAATCAGTACATATATCTTGGAGAAATACTGAATAGAGTCAAAGATTTTTGTCCCAGAGTTGAACTGAATTAAGGAAATTGGTTAGATTACATTGTGATATTGCATTTCAACTGTCCCCTGTTGTTCCTTTATATTAAAACCTTTTTTTACATATGAATTTTCTTCCAGTGATGCTATATAGCTGTGAACCATGAAATATTATAATCACTGATCATTTCAGAAAAGTGGCTATATATCAAATGTAGAGTATACCTGGCTTAATGCATATTTACTTCTAGGGGAAAACAGTTCCAAACACATATTCTGATTTGGGTGGGTCATTAACATCATTGTTTATGGAAGATAGCATGTAGCATAGCTATAAGACACATTGTCTCAGTAACATACTGAAAAAGAAAAAAAAGAATTGAGATAGCTGATGACATTTTTCAGATATGGTTTGATGACATTTGGGAACTACCAAAATGTTCAAATTTCAAGGTACCCAATTTAAAAACTGGTCATGAAATAGTATTAGATTTGCTAACATTGTCTAGGATCTTTTCTTCATTAGAAGTTAGAGGCTTCCTTTTTCAGTGAAAAGAGAATGAGAAAATGGAAGGAGAATAATATTTGGAGCTACAGTGGGGTAGGTGGGGAGAAGTGGACAGAGAGAGCAACAGAGACACGACAGATTCAAAGAGAGGCATGGAGACAGAGATAGACACATAGGCAAAGAAAGCCAAAGAGATAGACAGACAGAATTAGACAGACAATGTGTGAGAGAAATATAAGAGAAGGAAAGAAATGGAGGAACAGAGAAAAGAAGAAAGGAAAGAAAGAAGGAAGAGACAGAGGGAGGAAGAAAGGGAGGAAGGGAGGAAGAAAGGGAGGAAGGGAGAAAGGAAAGAAGAAAAGAAGCAAACAAGGGAGGGAGGAAGAATGCTAGTAAGTGGAACTTTTGGGAGGCAATTTTAGATTGTGGCAAAGAGAATATTGCATGGGTTTCATCTTTGGGAGCCATATTTTTTTTCTTCTACCTTCCACTCTTCCCTTTACAAAACACAAGAACATAGTAGAATCAATAGGCTTGCAAATGTCCTTCTGTGATAACACTGTTTTCAGTTGAGTGAATGTTACCCCCTGTAATACAGTCAGAGGAAAGGCAAAGGGAAAATCTGACAGGTAGAGGAAATGAGCTGCAAAATGTTTCTAAAATAAGTGGTAACATTAGTTTTACTTATCTGTTTTGCTGGGTCTTTTTAAAATGCTGAATAGTCTTGATTTGAAAATATGATTATCTTGAAAAAGAAAAACCCATGTACCAGTGATTTTTCTTTGGGAAGATTCAGGTTTTTCTCTTGGATTTCTTCTTTCATCATGTGAAAAAAGGAATTACTCACCTTGGGGTAGAAGTTGATTATTTGAATGTGGGTATAAAAGGGAAAGATAGAATTGTCTTCTCTTGGATTTACATAACTTTCTCCTTATGTTCTCTCTCCAAGTCCAGATCACTCACCCACCAAAAAAATAAAAGTAATTCCTAGTTGCTTCTAACCAACCAGGATCATGATGGGGTGGGAACCAGGTGGAGGCAAGGAATACTCTAAGAAGTCGAAAACCCTGCCCCAAAAGCCAAATTTCAGGGAGGCACTGAGTTTTGGAACTTGGGACTAAAAATAATGATGCTTTTTCATTCCAAATTAGCTACTAACTAAAAATGAAACTTTGGATAATTATTTTATCTCTCTAAGTCTTTGTTGCCTTTGCTGTAAAATGAGAGGTTAGAAGAAGAAGCAATAGCTGTAATCTTTCTTTCCTGGGCCTAGTTGACTAAGTTCCTTTAGGATGTGAAGCTTTGAGTAAATGATAGCTGGATCCAGACAACCAACCTTTCTCTGCAACAAAGTGGAAAACAGAGTAGTCATATCTTCATATTATTCATTTCAGGGGACATATCACAACATTTGGATTACAAGATACAAAAGAACACAAGATTACATCTCCAGCACCCTATATACCTCTCTTCTTTTGTGCCTTTGCTTATGCTAGTTCCTTTTTTTTTTTTAGCCCACTTCCAATTTTATTGATGTGTTTTGTTTTATATTACATACATTTACAAATTATTCACACTTTGTGAGAGGTCTCTTGTAACAAGGTAAAACAAAAATTTGCTTACCTTGTGTGATAAAGCATGCATTATTTCACATCTGAATAGCCCCTCCTCCAATAACAGAAATCTATTTTTCTTTTTAATTCACCCTATTAAAAAAAGGAAAAAAAATTCTTATAACAAATGTACACATTCTGGCAAAATAAATTCCCTTAATGGCCATATATAAAAGTATATTTATCACTCATTCTTTACCTTGTCTATCACCTCTCTTCAATAGATAGAATGTTTCGTCAATTACCTGAAATCATGAGTAGTAATTGTATTGATCACAATTTACAGCTTCAAATGTTATTTGTTTTTACAATGTTGTCATTGTAAAAATTGCTCTGCTGGTTCTGATAATTTCATTCTTCATCACTTTGTGAAAGTCTTCAAAATTCCTCACTGGCATAAGTTTTCAGCTATGTGGCATAGTAGATAGAGTAAGAGATGTGGAGTCAGGAAGATCTGACTTTCTTCTCTCTGAGTTTTTATGATACTGTTGTCTCCTTGTTCTCCTCCTCTTGGTCTCATTGCTCGTTTTCTCTTTTGCTAGAATTGTATCATGTCACATCTGCTAACTGTAGGGGTTTCTGAAGGTTCCATCTGTCCTGAGCCCTTTTATCTTCCCCTTAAAATTTATACCATTTCACTTGGCAAACTCCTTAGCTCCCATGATTCAATGACTATTTTATGCAGATGATTTTAAGCTTTACTTGTCTAGCCCTAACCTCTTTTCTGACCTTCTGTCTCACATCACCAACCATCTATTAGACATCTTGAACCAGATGTCCTATGAACATCTTAAATTCAACATATCTAAAACTGAACTCATTATATTTTCCCCTAAACTCTCCCCTTTCCTAATTTTCTTACTGTCACTGAGAACACCATAATGATTTCATTCACCCAGGCTTGCAACCTAGATAGCATCCTTGATTCTTTACTCTCTCTCATGCCGCTCCCCCCCCCCCCCATTTAATTAGTTGTGAATTCCTGTCTTTTATACTTTTACAATACCTCTTGTATTTGCTCCCTATCTCCTCTGACACTGCAATGACCCAAGTATAGGTCCTCACCACCTCATGCCTGGACATTGCAGTAGTCAACTGGTTAATTTTTCTGTCCCTATTCTCTCCCCACTCTAATCCACCCTCCACTCAGCTGTCAAATTATCTCCCTAAAATGCAGGTCTAACCATATCACCTCCCTGTTCAATAAGCTATGGTAGCTCCTATTAATTCTATATCAAATAAAAAATTATTTTTGACTTATAAAGCCCTTTGTAAACTGGCCCCATCTTATTGCCTCCAAATATCCTATATACCAGTGACGTTGACCTCCTTGTGGTTTCTCAAATAAGAACCTCATCTCCTGATTCCAAGTATTTTCACTGCCTATGCTCTCCCATCCCCCACATGCCTGGAATATTCTCCCTCTTCATTTCTGCCTCCTGGCTTCCCTGACTTTCAAGTCTCTGCTAAAGTCCTACCTTGTGCAAAAAAAAAAACCAAAAAACCCCAAAAAACAAACCTTTTTCAGTCCTCTTTAAACTTAGAGACTTCCCTATGTTGATTATCTCCAATTTATCTTGTACATGTTGTTTCACTCATCAGGCTGTGAGCTTCTTGAGAGTAAGGACTATTTTGGGGGGGCATTCTTTGTATCCACAATGTTTAGCACATTTCTTGGCACATAGTAGTTACCTAATAAATAGTATTTAACTGACTTATTGTCTGGTACCAGAATGGGAAAAGTAAGCAGTTAGCTAGGTAGCATATGACTTTTTCCTAAAAGTAAAAGGTTTAAAATGGTCCCTTGTCACCTCTTCTCATGGAAGCCTGGAGATGTAGATACATGCATTCCCCTTGCAACCAAGAGTCACAAGATGTTAAGGCACAGAAACAATTTATTATTATTTTCTATGCTGAGAGCACGTGAGAGGGCTGAGAAAATGGATGCTTCTAGTTTATGGTTTGGTTATATCAAAGACATGGTTAGTCTTTGTTTCAACTATGCTAAGCCTTAGAGCAGGCTCTATGTTATTTGAAGATCAACAGAAGATCCACTGAGACCATCTGGTTCAGCGACAGGGAATAAATCTACAATATAAATTAAAAAATAATTAGGAATACAGAACAAAGGATGATCATTTACAAATCTAGAGAAGACATCATGATAGCAATGTTATGCTGAAAATATCTCAGTTATTCCTAATTGATGAAAATACCCTGATGTTTATAGAAAACTACAGGGTGACTCACAACGAAATGAAGTCAGCAAAATGCCAGAAGTTTTTATATCCAAAACAGAGACATAGCCCATATGTTCAGAAAATACTTTTGTCCTTAGGAAATGTTTATGAAGAGAACGAATAGACATTTCCTCAAAAAAGAAACTCGTACAATAGTAACATGATTCAGATAATAGAAGCATTTTTCCATGAAGAACATTTTTTCTTTTGATTTGCTCCTCTTTTCCCCCCCATTCTGCTTGAGAAGCCATTCAAATATTAAATGCAGAAAGTTGCATTCATGACATATCCGTTTTTATACAAAAATGCCAGGAAACTGAAAGCTAAAGCTTCAGCCAGTGCTGTGAGCACATCATTTATTGAGATGCTATATAGAGGATAATAATCACCACTATTATTATAATAGTGATTCGTTCCTATTGCTTTTTAAGGCTTATAGAGTTCTTTTCTCCAACAACACTGTATGTAGGTAGTATAAGATATGTTATCTCTATTTTTCAGAAAAAGAAATGAGGGATAGTAAGGAGAAATGACTTCACCAAAGTCATAGAGTTAAAAAAATGTCAAGGCCAGAATTTGAGCCCATGTCTTCTGATACCAAATCTAGTGCTCTCCCCATCTGTTTGAACCATATTTCCCCAATATGAGGATATTGTCTCATAATGAATCAACCACACACATAGGAATATTTGTATCACATAAATGTATTTGATGTGTTATTTCATATAATCACAAAATTTCATAATACTAACCAGAGATTACTTAATAAAAGACTTTTAAAACCACAAACATCACATATTTTAATAATAAGAAATAAGTGCAGCAGTGACAAAAAGGGGGAACTAACTTGGTGCTTAGGATGATGCTTAGAGGAAAGATGGTGGATAGATTTCAAGGAAATGATTCAGGAAGACCTTTGTTCAAATCTCCCCTCTAAAACTTACCAGTTGTACAAACCAGCACAGTACCTGGCATGGAGAAGGTGCTTAATAATGTTTATTGTCTCTGACTCTGACCCTACATTGTACTCAATTGCTACTCTGTATCTGAGGAAACTCCTTAGAGCTTCTCTACTAAGTCATAAACCCTTAGGTTGATGGAGGGAATTCCTGTGCTGTAGTTCTTTTAACTCAAAGATAATACCGTATGAAGCATATAAAATAAAGTTCTGTAAATAGCAGATATACATTTTCTATCTAAGATAGCTTTTCAGGGAACCACTAGGTAGGAAATAGACTGGTTAAATAGACCACTCTCTAATTCCTGTCCAAAAACATAATGGAACAGCCCGTAATCCTTACTGCTAAGGAAGCTGAGGCTAGTGAATCTCTTGAGCTCAGGAGTTCTGAGCTGCAGTGGTCTGTCAATCAGATGTCCACAATAATTGTGGCATTAATGTAGTAAGCCCCCTAGGAGTGAGGCTACCAGGATGTTTTAAGGAGGGGCAAACCAGCTCAGACCAGAAATAGGGTAGGTTGAAGATCCTGACCAACCAGAATGGGATTGTGCTCATGAGCAGCCTTTGCAGTCTGGGCAAGGTAAGGAATGCCAGTATTAAAACTGAAGAGAAGGAAAGAGAAGAAAAAAGTGAAGGAGAGGAGGAAAAGAGAAGGGAGAAAATAAAGATTGGATCTTATCAGTTATCCTGAAAGGGAAGACATGTCATTAAAGCCAAAAGACAGGTGGGAGACTCAGGGATAGATTAAGATACTTAAGCAACCTGTAGCCAACAGGTCAGTTTATGTGCCTTCACCCCTCACCCACTACCTTAATTTCTGTCTATCCCCAGCTCAGGAGAAGGTAGGGAAGCATCTTTCCATGTTGGAGCAAGGAGGAAGGGAAGGACTAGGCCCAGGAAGGACTTCTCTTTCAACAGATTTTGAAGTCCTACAATTGCCTCCTTTTACTTGTGGTCCTTATATAAACTTTAGAGTAGAAGGAAAATTAGCAATTGGCTAATCTGATGCTCTAATTTTACAGATAAAGAAACTGAGGTCTAGGGACAGAAGGATCTGAGGCTGGGGTTGAATTTGTATAATTCCCAGTAGTTATTTCCACTGCATGCACCATAGAGTTCTCTGATGACTTTATGTGAAATCGATGGCAAGCAATTATCTCTCTGCAAACCACCAAGTTAGCATTTGCCCAACTTTACTTGTTTTTCTCAACTTAACTTTCATATTTTAATTTGCTTGTATCTTTTCTGAGAATTAGCAATAGGAAGAAAAAGCAAAGTAAAGCAAAGAAAATTACATGTAGAATATCATCGCTGTGATTTCATAGGTGAGACGTCGCTCTAAACAAAGTCTCTCTTTTTATTTTATAACTTCACAATGTAAGTACGGCTGACCTTTGACATTGCCATGAAATAGACCAAGAATTATTTGAAGTCCACGTGCAGCAAAGTAATTGGGAGGGAAGAGTTTAGGTTTTTATCTTGAAACTCTTCAGTGGATGGTATTTTTCTGTGAACCTCAATTAAGAAGCTTTCAGATGAGCACATCAGGTTCTATTAAAAGAGCTGATATTTTTCAATGTGGAAAGATTGGAATTTAATTTACTTTCATACGTTTTATGTCTGATGGATTTAAGATATGCTGGGTGCTCCAGGGCCCAAGGGACACAAGGAAAATGGCAGCAATGAAATGAAATCCACTTGAAATAGTAGAAGCTGTAAGATTACTCATGAGACCGTTAGACACCAAGCATGTCTTGCCTTTCAGATTAATGCCCAAATGATAAGACATTGGCTGCGTCACACCAGGAAAGAGAGGAACTAGTGACAAAAATACTTCATAGAATTCAGTTTCCTTGAAGTTTTCTCCATTCAAATCAAATAAAAAAATATACTTTTCCATTGTTTTCATAAAAGCATAGTGGTAGAAAGAGATTTAGAGATTCAATTCAATTCAACTCAACAAGCATTTATTAAATGACTCCTCAGTACTAGACACCATGTGAGGCTCTAGTCAAGGCAGCTAGGGAAATCATTTTATTGAACCTTATCAGTGTATAGATAAAAAGAAACTGATGGCCAAAGAGATCAAATGATTCTCTAAGGGTTATTGATGTAGCTGGGATTAGAATTCAGATTTCCATACTTCAGGTCTAGTATTTATATCACATGTTTTTCTTTAACAAATTGATTGTGTTAATGGGAAGGGGTTCTTTTTATTAGCTTATCACATTTATAAAAGGATATACTGATTTTTAAGACTGATAATAATTAACCTCCTTATGGAGATTTGTTGTTATTATTTAGTCATTTTCAGTCGTGTCTGACTCTTACTGCCCCCATTTGGGATTTTCTTAGCAGAGACACTATAGAGTCATTTGCATTTCCTTCTGTAGCTCATTTTACAAATGAGGAAAGTGAGGCAAACAGTGTTAAGTAATTTGCCCAGGGGCACATAAGTAGTGAATGTTTGAAGGCAGATTTGAACTCAGGAAAATAAGTCCTTCTGATTCCAGACCCAACACTCTATCCACTGTACCACCTGGAGAACTTGCTTCCTATTTCATTTTTTTTTTTGACCATCACAATTGATATTATTGACAGTTTCCTTAATTTCTAAATATCAGGAAAAAACTTTTTCAAATGTTCCCCAAGATTCTGTCTTGGATCTTTTCTTTATTTCTTTGTTTCTTCTTCTTCTTCTTCTTCTTCTTCTTCTTCTTCTTCTTCTTCTTCTTCTTCTTCTTCTTCTTCTTCTTTCTTCTTTCTTCTTCTTCTTCTTCCTTCTTCTTCTTCTTCTTCTTTCTTCTTTCTTCTTCTTCTTTCTTCTTTCTTCTTTCTTCTTCTTCTTCTTCCTTCTTCTTCTTTCTTCTTTCTTCTTCTTCTTCTTCTTCTTCCTCCTCTTTCTCCTCATTCTTCTTCCTTCTTCTTTCTTCTTCTCCTTCTTCTTTCTTCTCCTTCCTTCTTATTCCTCCTCCTCATTCTTCTTCTTCTTCTTCTCCCTTTTTGTCTTCCTCCTCCTCCTCCTCATTCTTCTTTTTCCTTCTTTTTTTCCTGTTTTTCTCTCAGCAACCTCATCCCATGGATTTAGTTATATTTTTTCATCAGGTGACTCCCACATCTATATATTCAGACTTGGTCTCCTTAGTCTCTCCCCCTCCACTTGTTTAGATATGATTTTATTTCTGTGAAAAGTGTTTTGTAATTGTATTCATATAGTTTCTGATTTGTCTTAGCAGGTAGACTCCCAAGTATTTTGTATTGTTTATAGTTTATTTTAAATGGATTTTCTCTATCTCTTGTTGCTGGACTTTGTTGGCAATTTACAGAAGTGCTAATGATTTATGTGGGTATCCTGCAACTTTCCTAAAGTTGTTAATAATTTCAAGTAGATTTTTGGTTGTATTTTGTCATCAATTGAGATACTCTGCATCCATCTGTATCAATCTGCTTCAATTGAGATATTCATATGATTTCTGTTGGCTTTGTTATTGATATATGGTCAGTTATACTGATAATTTGCTTCATATTGTACCAGCCTTGCATTCCTGGTATAAATATCACCTGGTCATAGTGTATGATCCTTGTGATATATTGCTGTAATCTCTTTGCTATTATTTTATTAAAAATTTTTTGCATCAACATTCATTAGGGAAATTGTTCTATAATTTTATTTCTCTGTTTTGGCTTTTCCTGGTTTGGATATTAGCACCATATTTGTGTTATAAAAGGAATTTGGTAGGACTCCTTCACCTAGTTTTTCAAATACTTTATATAGTATTGGGATTAATTGTTCTTTAAATGTTTGGTAGAATTCACTTGAGAATCTATCTAGTCCTAGGGACTTTTTCTTAGGAAGTTCATTGATGAACTTATTCAATTTATTTTTCAAAGATTGGTTTATTTACTTTATTTTTCTGTTAATCTGGGAAATTTATATTTTTGTAGATATTCATCCATTTCATTTAGACTGTCAAATTATTGACATATAACTGGGCAAAATAGTTCCTAACAATTTTATTAATTTCTTCATTGTTGGTGAATTCACCCCTTTTATTTTTGATACTAGTAATTTGTTTCTCTTCTTTCCTTTTAAAAAAATCAAATTAACCAATGGTTTATCTATTTTATTATTTTTTTCCATAAACCAGCTTCTAATTTTACTATCTTCTTAGTCTAATCCCACATCACCAGGTGTCTATGGGACCTTTCACACTAGATGGCCTATAGGCATCTGAAATTTCATATATTCCTCACCTTATCTCACCCAACATATCCAACTAGGTATGAAGCCTTTTTGATTCCACCTCTTACATCTGTCTCCTCTGCACTCAAATGTTCAGCATGTTAGTTCAGGCTCTTACTAGCTTGCGCCTGGACTATTTATAATAGCTTTCCTGCCTCATCTATCTTCTCTCCAATCCAGCCTTTATATCACTGCCTAAAAGAAAAGAAATGAAAGGAGGCATGGATATTATAGTCAAAGATGAGATTTTTTTTAAAGGGTTAATAACACATCTCACAAATCTCATCTCCTGACTCCAGACATTTGCATATCCTGTTCTCAGTGTTTGGAGCACAATCTTTCTCCCCTCAGTACGATGAACTAGTTTTCTTGTTTCAAAGTCCAGCTTAATTGTCACCTTGGTTTCATGCCTGATCCCTGCATCTGACATTGATCTTTCCCCTCATATTTGCATATATATATATATATATATATATATACACATATTTTGTCTGCATCTTGTTTTTGACCTTGGCACAGTCTAGGTTATACAGTGGTAAGGGATGACTCTCCCCCTCCCCCAGTTCCTTTTCTGTTTATTCATGTCCTTGATATCTTTTATGCAAGTTTTAGGACTATAGAATTTTAATTTTTGTAAGGGACTATAAAAATCATAAGATTATATCTTTAGAGGTAGAAGAGACCTTAGAAGTTATCTAATGTAATTACACCATTTTTCAGATAAGGCACTAGAGAACAATAGAAATTAAGTGACTTGGCCAACATTTCAGAGGAAATGGGTAATGGAGCCAAGATATGAACCTAGGTCTTCTACCTCCACATCTGGCAGCCCCACTTTTCCCACCTCCCATGATGCTTTTGCTTCTTACTCACAAGTTACTGTTTACTTAACCTACCTACAGTCAATATATAGCTTTTCCTATCCATTTTTATAACTTGCTATTCATAAGTATTCTGTTTTTTTAAGCAGGTACGGAGCATTACTGAATGAAAATATTTTTTAAAATGAAATTTTGTAAACACTTTGAAAAAACACACAATTTTCTACATGCATAGCAGCCAAATCTCCACTTCCTCCTCCTAATTTTGGGCATCATTCATTGTCCATCTTCAGTGCCATAACTGGGTCACTTATAGAGATGGATTCATTCAATGGGGATGTCTATACAACTGCATGTTATAATCTGTTCACAGAATTTGTACTTACTTTGCTTCTAGTGTCAAGGAGAAGTGAATCATAACAAGACTTGGGGTGGGGAGGATCTCCACCAGAAAATACTCTTACTCAACAATGTATGTGATCCTGAAGACATACATATATTGTCTAGTCTAATGTCTACTGATTAAAAAATTTCTGTTTTCCTTCTTTGCAATACTTTGATGGATTTGTAATTTCTCTGGCATGAGTACTTTCTCTAACAGTGCAGATAGCAACCTATTTATATCTGCCCAATCTGGGAGACTCCTATTTACATCCTCCCATTAATTCTCCAAAAGGAGACCACCAGTTCCTCTAGATCCTTTCTTAGGCCAGCTTTCCAACCAAAATGCCACTCAAAATACAGCAGAATCATATGATGAAAAGAAGGAAGCAATTAAACCCTTAAAAATACAGTTTTTATTTGACAATGTTATGAATTTATATTAAGTGGAGATTCTGTCTCAGTATCTTGGAGGGACAAAGGAAAGGAAGGAAGGAAGGAAAAAAGATAGAAGGAAGATAGAAGTGGGTGCCATGTGTACATTGCCACAAGTTTCCTGAATATGGCAATAGACTGATAGAAGTGAAAAGATATTACAAAGCCTAACCTGGTACTTTGATCATGATACATTGATGACACTTAAATTGTTCTTTAGTTGTTATATGTGTTTGATCATCATGTCTCTTCAACTAGACTTTAAACTCCTCAATGGCAGGGACAATTGTTTATATGCTTTGCATTCCCACAGTACCTGGGACACTGCTGGTGCTCCATATACCTGTGCTGACTGATTGACACTTGATAATTTTGCCACCTATGTCTAATTGATAAAGATACAAAGAAAATTATTTAGAACAATTTTACTTAAATGTATCCACAGTTTCTAGGATCATAAATTTTAGAGCTTAAAGGGACTTAAATTTAGCATCCTCATTTTACAGATGAAGAAGCTGAGGCTAAGAGATTTTCTCTCTAGTATCAATGGCTAGTATCAATGCTAGATTTAAATCTATGTCTTCTGACTGAATCTAGTGCTCTTTCAACAGTGTTCCTAACAACAGAGAAAACTGCAGGTTTGGTTGAATAGCAATAAGATACTCAGCCAATGGAACTCTACCAATAAGATTTCCATTCATTCCTCAAACCTTCTCTTGCTAATCATACCCTGAGGGCATCACACTTTCTTGTAGGTAATTTGTAAGAGCTGTTGTTAACCCTTTAAGAGATCTGGTCTTAGACTATAATATCCATGCCTCCTTTCATCTTCTCTCTCCTTTCTCATACATCACGCATAGCTCAGAGAACAGAGGGCAGGGTTGATGGCAGCAATGATTTCAGTGGTTAATTGAAAAATCATGGGCTTTTAAAGTAAAGAAAGGTTTTAAATATCAGGACTATACAAAGATTTGGACTTTACTTGCTGTTGATACTTTATGACTGTGTCTTTTTTCCCCCCTATTCATTTAACAGCCACATTGGAACTGGATTCTTTTGGTTCTGTATTTTCCCTCTGTGTCAGGATGGCATGGTCTTTTGCTAGATGAGTTCATTGTTTCTGACTTTTCTTTTAGGTTCTCAGCCCTTGAGGTAATAACATGGCCTAGGGAATCTTGGGTTTGTTTTTTCCAGGTGGTATTATGGCTATAACTTAGTCCGTATCATGGGAAATGTGCCTTCTTTCCCTTAAGTGGTAAAGAGTGAGTTTTAAACAATGAAGTGTCATGGAACACACATGGATGATGACATCATCAACACCTAATAAATAAAATAATAATATTTTACCTTTATGCAGTACTTCTTATCCCATGGGTCTTTGCAGCTCTAGCTAAGCAGATTGTTTCTGAAAAGAAGCCATATTAAAGGTGGGAGAATGGCACCTAGGTAGACAACTGGCGCCTAATACCACATCAAGGATGACGAGGTTTTATAGTTCCATTTTTGTTACACACACCAACACATACATGCATAGTATATGCTTGGTGTTCACATTCAGACAGTTTTATGCTGAGTAATAGTGTAACACTTTCCTCACAAAACCACATAGTGAAAGTGTTATTATTACTATATTATTAATATGTAAGCAGGCTCAGAGTGGCTAGGTGATTTAAAAATGTAACACAAACAATAAATGGTGGAGCTAGGACTTGAATGGAGTTTTTTCTGACTCTAAGTCTATTGTTTTCCTTAAACCATGCTGCATCTCATCATCATGGAATGTACTCTACAAAAATTTTAATATCTTCATAAATTACTCAGAACTTTTCCTTTTCTATAGGCTTATAAAAACTTTAGCTTGGAAACAAGTAGATATGATAAAACTCAAAATATATTTTCCACCTTGGAAGCTGGAAGTTGTATGTAAGTTAATTTCAATAATTACAAGTGATTGAACTTGCAACATATGATGAAAAAAATACAGAGGGTGTATTTGATCAAGAAAGGATATGGATTAATTATAACAATAATTAAAAACAGTATCTGGATTATATGAGTTCTGCACTAACACTTGAGGTATTAAAGGATCACAGGAAGATCTCCAGCATGTTTTATGGTTCCTAAATGTTAGATGGGGACTTTTCCTACTAAAATAACAGATCTATAGCATCATAATAAATCGCATGACTATAAGACAGAAGCTATTTTTTTTTTAAAAAAGTATCTCTAACATACCAATAAATGTTGTCTTCTTTAAAGTATTCATGTTGGAAACCTGTACATTTTTATCTAGAAATGTGTGAGCAGCTTTTACAGTTAGGCTAAATCTGTAGAATTATTTAGCTAGGTGGATAATACTGGGGTGAAGTCTGATTGACTTTCTGTAAATCATATTCCAGCTTTTTCTTTGTTTTCTTGATATGGATGGATAATCTTGTGGGAAATGAACGAATAATATCAATAAGTATTTCTTCTTCTTCTTAGTAGTCACTTATAGGACCCTCAGTTTAATAGGTTTGATTACAGTGTGTTTGAGTTGATTTTGGACAACAAGGAGAAATATGGTCTTTATCATAGCACATTTTTGCAAATTTACAACTAATTGTATGAATAGTCACCAATCTATGAACTTCTACCCAAAGACATCTCTAATGGAAAATCTCATGGATCTGTTGCTGGTCTAGTATTAATCAATATCTTCATCAGTGATTTATATGAACATAAAGGGGTGCTTATCAAATGTCTATATTACTCAATGCTGGCAGGAATGGCTAAGATATTGTACAACAGAATCATACCGTTCTCAAGTTAAGAGGTCTGACAGACTAGGACAATGACCAGAGTCTTTAATAAGATGACATTTAATAACAGGGAATGTAAAAAGGCAGAGTGGTAAAACACAGCCTCATAGTCAGAAAAACGTGAGGTTCAAGTCTTTGAAGTCTTGAAGCATTGCTTTGTGTGACCCTGGGAGAGTCATTTAACTTCTTAGTGCTTTGGGAGCTCTCTATGAATATAAACTGTAGAAGTGTCAATCTGTATTGGTAGAATGAGTTTCCTTCTGGAGAATTTTATACACAAACACAACTATAGATGAAATACTAATTTTAGGTCCAAAGAATGACCTGTACATATTTAGTATCAGATAGTCATGGCTAGACAATAGTTCTGGTGAAAAATATCCTTTGGAAGTTGTGGACCACAAGCTGATGTTTCAAAAATGAAATGTGGCAATCAAAAAAAGCAATTTTCCTATTAGGATTTATTAATAAACACAAGTGTCCAGAAAGAGAATAAAGATAGTCTCATTTCATTGCTCTATGATTGGACCTGGTCTAGAATAGCACATTAATTCTAAGTACCACACTTTAGGAAGAAAATTGACAAAGTAGATAGATAGAGCAAATCCATGGAAAGGCAACCATGATGTTGATAGGTCTGAGGATACATGGGGATCAACCAAAGGATCAGAGAATATTTAAACTGAAAAAGAAAATGAGTAGAGTATCGCAGCTTGCTTCACATGTTGTTATAAGGAGTAGAGGTCAGAGGTGTTAGGCTTGGCCCCTCAGACTAGAACTACAAGAAATAGATGCAAGTCCATGAAAGTTTTAGTATTGCTAATAGGTGGAGCTATTTAAAAGTAGAGTGGGGTGGGGAGAACGCCTCTGGAAGTGTTTTATTCACTCTCAGTAGACTTCTTCAAACAGAGACTGGATTTCCACTTGCCAGGGATGCTGTAGAGGGTTATTTTGAACTAAGAGGTTAGTCAGATGAGAGTTCAAGTTTGGTGTATCAATTCTCCCAGACTCTTTAGATTTTATGAAAAATGATCAGGGACTGAGGCTGTTTTTCTGATTGTGACTTGCAAGCTACATCTGCAAGCAGTTCTAAAAGAGGTGCTAGGAATAAAAATATTTTGTACCATGGCAGCAAGTTTAGACTATGTTTGGTCTCCCATGATGATAATTTCATTTTCACTGTCTGTCCCCTATGCCTGGAATTCTCTCCCTCTTCCTCTCTATCTACTGGCCTCCTTGGCTTCCTTCCAGTCTCAGCTAAAGTCCTGCCTTCTGTAGTAACTCTTTCTACTCAGTATCCCATTATTCCCAGACCTTCTTGCCAAGCAATTTTGGGGAAGGTGATACCAAGTCTACAGTTTTTTGCATTACCTACTCTTTGTCATGTATTCTCTACCTCTGAGCTTTGCACCTCTACCTGCAAACTGTTGAGTTCTTCCTACCTTAGGGAGGAACTGAGTTCTAAGGGAATACCTTTTGCTGAAGTAGATCTATCTGAAGTGTCTATAAGTTACCTCTAAAAGCTAGCGCCACCTTGAAGCCATTGCTGATCTTTAGAGATCAGCTTGTGAACATGTTGCTACCTTGATGTACTTATAATAAACTCCATTTAATTATCTTTGTCCTGTTTTGCCTCATTAAACCATGATAAAAGCCCGAAGAAAGAATTTTTCTTTCAAAATTGTCCTTAGAATTTCTCTCTATCCCCAGCACTTACCACAGTGCCCAGCACATAGTAGGTGCTTACTAAATGTTTGCCAACTGATTGACAGAGCTTGGGGATATTATTCTCTTTACCTTGTGGTCACACTTTATGTCCTCTATCAATTGTGGATGGTTTTCACTTTTTGAAAAGTCTTTTCCTCTTGATCTCTGTATTCCTCAGGCTATCAGACGAGAACCCCTCTGCTCCAGGGTTGGCTTCCATAGGCCTTCTCCATTCTTGGAAAGATATCCTGTGTCCTGGCCATACTGGCTTGAATGCCAGTGATGTTCCCATGTGTGTTGGCTTATCCTCTCTTTGTGAGGACTGTGAGAGGCTTTGTTATTGAAAATGGGATTAAAGTGTTTGTATGATTTAAGCTATTGAGAGCACTTCCAGCTGTAGTGGATAAGTATTGCTGGTTGCTAGCCCTGGGGTCCTGCAAGAAGGACAACTTCCTTGTTTTCTATCACTTCATTCAGTTTCTATAGCAGCTGGCATTGTATGGGAGTGAGCACTTGACTTGACAATTATCTGTTTGACCTCCACTGATATGATGTGATTTTCAACAGGCCAAGAGGCTTCTATGCTGCTTTCCTCAAATACCTCAACTACTGACTGACTTATCAAAGAATTCATTGGTCATTCCTTTGGTTGAAAGCTTACTGTCCTGGTAAAATACATGTATCCCTGCAGATAGGCAACCCATCATACTTTATCAGTTATTTGTATCTTGCATAAAGGAATTTGTCAGATCATTCCTGAAATTAAGGCAGAGAAAGCAATGGATTACTTAAGGAAAGCAAAGGGTGTATCACCTAGGAGTGAGAAGGGCATAGAAAAGGGAGGTTGCAGGTGTCAAAGACTGGGGTTAGCAGCATATCTAGATGGCATGGTACGTTTACTTTTTTTGATTACTATTTTAGACAACATGGGGTATTCAAAAGTGTTCAAAGGCTCGATAGCACTGTGACCTTTAGCTCTCTTTTTTGAGGAGCATAATAGTAATCTTTGTATTTATGTAGAACTTTTACCTACAGAATTCTGACCTTATTTTCCTCTTCAAGCTGAGGATTATGGGTATTTTGTGTGGAACTGACTGACGAGCCTTAACCGGGCCAAGACAACTGAACCTTTGACACATGAAACTGAAATTTAGAGAACACCAATGGTGCCTACCTTCCTTCCACAAGGAGGAAACAACCGAGCTTAGCACCTACTTGGAGAGATTAGTTAAAACAAGAAGCTAGCCAGTGGCCTGCTCTTCCACCCTCCTGCCACACTTCAAGTGAGTTCTTAATAATAATAGCGAGCATTGATATGGAGCTTTAGAGTTTGCAAAGCATTTTATAAATATGATCTCATTTGATCCTCAGCACTGGGGTAGGGAGGGGTAGATGCTCTTATTATCACTACTTTATAGATGAAGAAACTGAGGCAGTCAGTGGTTGTTAAGTAACTTGCCCTAGACACACAGTTAGTATCAGAGGCCAGATTTAAACTCAGATCTTGTGGATTCTAGGCCTAGCACTCTATCCATTGTGCCACCTAACTGCCTCCCAACAGGGCATTTTGTTGCATCTGCAACTTGACATCTCTTTTTTTGCCTCCCCTTCAATTTAATTGGCCTCAAGAAGCTGATTTAAATGCCTGTATCATATTTCTTGTTTGGGGTCCCCATTCCTCTGAAGCATACTCTACATCTACAAAATGGTGGTTTTGACTTTGCCTGACTTCTAACCACTTTTACTCTCTTTTCTTGTACATTTATTAATTCATTTTGTTTTACACAGAAGACCAACACCCAAATCTTCTTACACAGTATGTCCTACCCCAAGACCAGTAGTTTGATTTTCCACATGCTTTTCTAAGCATCACTTATTTCCTTCTCTCTGAATTCATAACGACTTTGAAAACTGAAGATAGATAAAGCACAAAGAGGTCAGGTAGTAGAATGGAGAGGTAGCAGGGAAAGGATTGGAGCTGAATGCTTATAAAAGTGGGTTTACAGTGGCATAAATTCAAAAAGTGTTTATGTACTGTAACAAAGGTCATTCCATGCAAGAGCGTTGCCCTTCTTGGTTCCAGTTGACTATGTAAAAGCCTACTCTGGGACACATTTGAATGAAAGCTTAAGAACTTTCAGATGACTAAGAGTTCCCTTATTGGCTGCCGAGTTGGAAGAGTCGATATCTTACTGACTATTTAAAAAGTGGTGACCCCTCCCTCAGCTCTTGCTTTCCTTCCAGCTTTGAATTCCATCATTATTGTTTTAAGCACTTTCCTGAGGTGGAAAAGGTAGAGGGTCATCAATTTTCTCATCCTAGTCACCATATTTCAGTGAATACATGACTTCCAGTACACACACCTTGTCTAGGCAAGCCTGAGTTTGGTTTCGGATTACTATTTTGTTCACTCTTTCCTGATCTTAGATAAATGAGTATCTAACTTGAGATGCACATATCCAGTCTTGGTGGTCATCTTGTAAGTTCCAAGGTCTGTGGGATGTTGGATCTAGAGTCAGAGTAGACTGATGTCTAGGACAGAGTCACAGTGATTACTCCACCACACTACAAGAAGACAACAGCCAGTTGCAGTATTAATCCAATCCTATCATGTTTTCCCAGAAGACACAAACAGGGAGTTGTTAGGACTGTGCAGAGTCAACATAAAATGTTTAATTCACAGTCTCTCAAACTTCGTGTTCTGATGAGGTTTAAGTATCAGTCTCTGGAGAAATATAATGCTAGTTTTAAATTACTGAATCTTTTTTGTTTTGTCAATGTGGACTTAGTCTTTTATATTCATTAGTATTTCTATTGTGTGTAGGAAATACTGTAAAGACCTCTTCCATGTGTGATTTATATTCTAGTTTAAGTACATTTTGCTTCCCCTCTTTGGGGAGTTCTGAAACCTGAGTAAAAACCTAAGCCTTAAATAAATTGTCCTGAAAGTGTCTAGGTGAGGGTGTAATGAACTGAAGGGTGTGAGGAATGGAGGCCTAACCTCTTTTCTTTAGAGGCCAGGACTAAACCTGGTTATACTGAGTGCTTAGGTCCAGATCTATAGATTCCCTTAGTGAGAAGGAGTAAGCATAGTACAATAGCCCTTGTAAGCTCAGCAGAGATTCATTCTTTAATGTCAGAATACCTTTGTAGAAAAAAATGGGGCCTATTTTCTGTCTTTCTGTTATGATACAAATTGTAAAGGGAGATTGCTTCTCAGGCCAAGCCAGAGGCCCTGGAAAATAATAGGAGGGAATTAATTTTGTTTTTAAAACATACAAGTACAGGAAACATTTCTTCCTCCACTGGCTTGTAAGGCTCATGCGGATTTAAAATAATTCATTATGCTTACACATTAAATTATAACATTACATTTTATGAAAAATAATGAGATTTTTGGCTTTAATGTATAAATAATAATTTCAACAATTTCAGAGGCTAGAAAGAACTGAGAATTTTCTGGGGTCACTATCATTCTCTGTGAGTTGTAATTTTTTGGTTTTTAACATAGGAAGAGGGTTCATGTTGGAATTTAGTACTTGTAGGTAGTACTAGAAAAGCCCTTTCTCCCTAGATTCCCAAGCTGGAAGGTGGTCAGAATGACTCTCTGGACTCTGTGAAGGATGCTAGTACCATGATTTCAATTCCCTCCCTATTGGTCCCTGAAGATAGAGGACAATATAATGTGGTGGGGTGACGGTTTTTGTCTAAAGTCAGGGTCATCAAATTTTGATACCTAAAGGTGTTGATGAGATCATTTAGCCTCATGTGGAGAAAAGGATTGAGGTTTGAAAAAAAAATTAACTCAATGTACTTTGGTAATAATATGATATGTAGATTGAATTTCCTACAGTGAGTTTATTTCTACTAAGCAGTTATCATAGTCAAAAAATCAGTCAACAAACATCAGTTAAACACTTATTGTGTGCCAATCATTATACTAAGTGCTGGAGATACAAAGAAAAGCAAAAGATAGTCTCTACCATTGGATAGCTCACAATCTAATAAGGCAGATAATCTGCAAACAATTATGTGTGAATAGGTTATATGCCCAATAAATAAGAAATACTCAACAAAGGGAAGGCACTAGAATTAAGAGGCTTGGGGGAAGTTTTCCTCTAGAAGGTGGGATTTTAGTTGGGACTTGAAGGAAGCCAGAGAAGCCAGGAGATAGAACTTAGGTTGGATAATAATCCGGGTGTGAAGGATAGTTAGAGAAAATGGCCAGAACCAAGAGATACAGTGTCTTGTTGTGGAACAGCAAAGGATGCTTGTGTTACTGCATCAAAAAGTACGTGGTGGGGGATTTGAAGGACGTGGTATAAGATGTAACACTAGAAAGGCATATATGTGGGAAAGGGTGGGTTATAAAGGGCTTTGAATGCTAAACAAAGGATTTTGTATTTGATCCTGAAGGTGATAGGGGGTCACTGGAGTTTATTGATTATTGATGTGTGTGACATAGTCGAACCTAAACTTTGACAAAATTACTTTGATGACTGAAGGGAGGATGGACTGGAGGCAGGAGAGAATTGCAGAAAGAAGACAGACTCTTGAAATGGTCCAAGTGTGAGGTGATGGGAGCTTGTCCTAGAGTGGTATCATTATTAGAGGAGAGAAGGGGGTATATTCAAAAGATCTTGCAAAGTTGAAATCAATAGACCTTGGCAACAGATTGGATACGGGGGTGGGATAGTGAGAAATAAAGGCTGGCACCTACATTGCAAGACTGGGAAACTGGGGGAATGATATCATTCTCCACAGAAAAAGGGAAAAAGCTCCTGGAATCATAGACTTAGAGAGAGAATAGACTTTAATGGCCATTTAGTCCATCTACTTTATTTTACAATGTGGTATTGAGGCCAAGATAGGTGAAGTATTTAAAGTGAGACTTGAACCCAGACCTTCCTAAGTAAAAGTCCAGCACTGTATCCATTGTGTCTTCCTGTCTGTCATGGCATACTTTGACAGACATAGTTTGATTGGCATAGCATCAAAAGTATAAATTAATTAACCTGAGATTTACGTCAGTAATTACAGCGATCACTTAGAGACTTGCCTCTAGAATTAACCTTTCCTTAAGTAAAAGCCCTTTCATCATGCTCTACTAGATTGCCAGTTTAGACATTCAAGTCCAAAGTCCTGGAATTCAAGACCCTACAAAATCAGATTTCAGACTAGCTTTCTAGCCATAGTTAACACTGTACTTGATATTTCAAATAAACTGGTATATTCCCATTTCTGCACCTTTTCTTTCTCCCTTCCTTATGTCCAAATTACCTTCAAACTCTGCCTATGAAAATTTTCCATATTATTTGATGATCTTGTCAAGTGCCATTTCCTCTGTGAAACCTTCCCTACTCCTCTCCTCAGTTGATCTCTCATCTAGGGGAAAGGGAAGGGAAAGGGAAAAACATTTATTAAGCATTGGGCTGAGCACTTTACAAGTATTAATTCTTTTGATCTTCACATCAACCCTGGGAAGTAGGGTTGTCCCCATTTTATTAATGAAGAAGGTAGGTTAAATTGCTTGATCATGATCACAGAGCTAGCAAGTGTTCAAAGCTAGATTTGAACTCGTTTTCCTAAGAGCAGGCCATCCACGGCACCACCTAGCTGTCTCAGAATATTTCACATTTTTCTTATGCATTATCATATGTTAATTTTCTTTATTGTTATTTGTGTATATGCCATTTCTCCGATTAAATTGTTAACTCCTTGTTGACAGAGACACACTACTAAGGAAAACAGATTCATCTCTTACCTTTGTTAACAACTTGCTAGGACAGCTTCTGCTTCTGAGAGCCTGGCAATTCTATTACTTGTCTTTGTAATTAAAGAAAAATAAGGAACTTAATTTAATTTACATTTTTTTAGATTAAAAAAACTGTATCTGGAATCTGTCTGGATCACTCAGAACTTATTCTTTGCCTAGATATAAGGGTTGGTTCCTGGTGTTTTTTCCTTTTCTTTTCTTTTTCCCTCCAAGCACAGACAACCACCTGTTAAACAGGTACTTTAATTCCTGTCTGCTCTTCCCCACAGAATTGCTATGAAGATAAACTGAGATATAATGATACCTCCAATTTTCAAACCTTCTGAGAATAAAGAATCTTTTATTGGAGGGATTTGGAGATAGTTCTGAGCCTCACAGCACTTATGTCAAGAAAAGAATTCATGCTCTCAGGTACAGGCCTCTAGTGGGTCTGTGTGAGAGAAGGGCCGTGTTCCGAGGGTTCACACAGCCCAGTTCCCTGGAATTTGGAAGGAGACTGCCCAAGTCAAATCGCTAGGTAGGGGACTTTTCAGGTGAGGGGAAGGACATTTTTGAGGTAAGCCCGAGGGGCTAAAGTACCATAACCATAGCTTGCTTCATTTGTAGTGGAGATAAGGAATATCCTTCTACTGTACAATAGGGAAGGGCCCTGTACTTCTATGTTATTTCTTTTTCTTTAATGAAGTCTCTGACAAGGAATGTGATGTTAGATATATCCCGTAATGAAATTATAAATGCTTTGGAAAATTAAAAATGATTGGAGGTACAACTAGGCTAGGGCTCCAAAGAACACTTGTGGACCATCAACAGAAATAAACAAGAGAATTTAACATCTAGTCAGCAAGAAAATTAGTTAGAATAGAAATCTATCAAATAATGGGATGGTAGATTGTGTTTCTTCCCCCTTCCTCAAATTGAGGATGTACTTCATGACATGTACATGATTGAATATGGTTTGTGGTATTTACTCCAGTCACACAGTCCCTAATTATGGCTCTGAAAGTGATCCAGATATAAAATACTATTATCTGCATTCTCTCATCTCAGTTAGGTTCCTAAGATTTTAGGAGAGATTTTAACTTTTAACTTAACCTACCTTCTTTGTTAATAAAATGGGGACAACCCTACTTCCCAGGGTTGATGTGAAGATCAAACGAATTGATATTTGTAAAGTGCTCAGCCCAATGCTTAATAAATGTTTTTCCCTTTCCCTTCCCTTTCCCCTAGATGAGAGATCAACTGAGGAGAGATTTTTTTGAGATGACCTAAGACTCTTCTACTTCTAAATCTAGGATCCTATCCTCCAAAGTTTTAGCATTGGAAGAGACCATAGGAGATCATCTGTCCCAACTCTTTTATTTTAGAGATGAAGAAACTAAGACTTGGTGAAACCAAAAGACTTGCTCAACTCTGCATAAGCTTCTTGAGGCAAGGGTGTACTTTCAATTCCTTTTGCATCCTCTCCATGTACAGTGCTGAGTATAAAATGACATTTGAAATGCTCAGTGAATAAATACTTGAAAGAGAAATGTTGGAATTAAGTGACATCTGAGTAACTCTGGAACCACCTGAGGCAAGAAGGAAGCAAGCTGTCTCCAAACAGTGTGAACAAATGTCTCCAAACAAATTTCAACCTCAAGAAATGCTGTTTATTGAGCTGCAAATATCTGACAGGCATCAGACAACACTTGGGGAAGCTCTGGGGAGGGATGCTTTTGAAAGGAGAGTACAGCTGCGTGTCATCAGCATACAGAGAGAAATCCACGTTATGCAAATGGATCCAATCCCATCATATCAACAGAAATATCAAGCCCAATGCAGGGCTGGGAATGAACTTCAGTGGAATGCTATGAATTCCTGGGGAACTTCCAGGTGTCAGATTATGGACAGGAGATGAGAAATTGCACAGCAAGGAAAGAGAGGCTGAACATTTTGTGCGTAACTTGAACACCTCCTAAATGTGGGGGATCTGTGGAACCCTGGGATATTTTAAATATCCTATCCAACTGGGAAACACACCAGGAACATTTGGACCTTGACCACAAAGCCATTTTGATAGGGGAAAGATGAAAATGCTCAAAACTCTGCACTTTGTATCCTTAAATTTTATATGACTGAGCAAAATGGATTTTATTTTTTCTGCTTTCAGTTGAGGTTATGGAAAGTAAACATTTCACTTCTTTTAACTACATCTTAAAGTTTCTTCTTTATACGAAGGGAATTGCAGAAATGGGTAAAACTTTTTATCATGCATACATTTATTTCAACTGCTATACATTTTTAAAGTTAATTTTTGACCACGATCTATCCTTTCCTCTTCTTAATCACAGCCAAATCTATGGTTAACTCTTTAGAATCACTCCCTGGTAAGCTAAGTCCCTTTTCACTCACTACAATTTGCTTCTTTTGAAAACATTTAAATGGCTCCTCATGCTTTTATCCTCATTATCCCATCAAGGCATACATAGTTCCTTATCACCATATCTGAAGGCTATTAACAGTTTGATCAAGTCACAGAATCCATCAAATGGAAGGGACGACTAAGTCTAACCTGTACCTGAGGAGGAATGCCTTCTGCAACATTCTGATGTAGTGAGCATTCAGGGCTTGAAGGCCTTCAGAGAAAGGAAAATTACTATTTCCTGAGGCAGCCCATTCCACTGTTGGATAGGAAGGTTTTTTGCTTGTGTATTTGCTGTTTGAGTCCAACACTTTCATTTTACAGATAGGGAAAATGAGGCCCAGAGACAAAGATCATATACTAAGGGTCTGAAGCAGGCTTTGAACACAGGTCTCCCTGACTCCAAGTCTAGGGCTCTATTCACCGCCTTTTAGATAGTCTATTAAAAACTTTTTGAATATGAGGACAATTTATCTTTTTTATTCTCTACATCGCTGGCTTTGGAGCTGAGCATCCCACTAGTGTTCATCAGCTATTAATTGAATGAATTCAGGAGTTGGGGGAGGGGAAGGAGGTAAATGAACATCTGTATATTGGTGGGTTTATGTAGGTGGGGAGAGTTGAGGGTCAAGTAGAGTTTTAGTAATCCCAATGATTTTTGAAAACTATTCTCAAGGGTATATTACCTCACTGTTTCAGGTTACACGAAGGGCAGAACGATGAAGTGATGTGTATCTTCAAGGTCACAGAGTAAGTCAGTGTGTTTATAAAGTTTACGCTTTTGCTCTTGCTAGACTGGGAAATCTGCTCTTCCTAGAAAAGACTCAAGTCCTGCCACTTGCCAAGCAGTGTGACAGAGATTAAGCTACAATCAAAGGCTCTTCTGAATGGTCTGCTAATAGCTATGGGCACAGTGGAGGAGACAGATCTCAGAAAGGGAATCTGGATTGTGCCTGTCATTTGGAGATAAAATGTAATACTGAGTGCACCTTGAGAAAAAACCATCAGGAGAGGGTAACGTACACCTTTTTTAAATCTGAAGAAGTTGTCTTTGTTTTTTTCTTGGAGACTAGCTTTGTGGCCGCACTGGGGCTTGGGAGGGGCTGAGGTTGAGCAGTTAGGGAACATTTAGCTGCAACTGGAAGTCCTAGTCTCCCCCTAAGTTGCTTATGTAGTGGAGGCCGTGTGTGAATCCTGGGCTTTTCTAGTGGGGCACTTGTCTCTATCAAGGGAGACCACCAGAGCACATGTGGCCCCCTTGCATGAACTACCTTTCCAAAGTGGCATAGGGGAAATTGATGAATGAGAGGATTCTAGAATGCCCCTTTCTGCACTTTGTGTCTGTAGTCATACTTGACATCCTCAGGCAAACTATACTAGACTTTCTTCTTGTATACTTGTTGGGTGGCAGAGGGGAGGTGATAGGAGAAAAATGTGCCCAGGATTTCAGTGCCGTTTTTTTACTGGCTAGACAAGCTGTTGGTCAGTACCAGGCCAGCCAGCAAAGATTTTTATTGGTTGCTGCCTCATTTCTTCTAGCCTGCTGATGATTGATAGTTCTGCTAACCAGTGTTATTGATAGGCCCCAAATCTAGTTCTACAAAATCATGACAATGTATGTATTACTGTCCATTAAGTTTGTGCCCACTCTATCCACCACCCCTGGACTCTGGGTATATTTGTGAGTGAGTATGCATCTGAATATTTTGGGGAAACATTTTGAAACTGTGTTTGCTCTGCCTTTGAATAAATGCTTTTGTTAAAGAGCTGAGCCTACTGTGTGTATGTGTTTGTCCTTTGTTGCTGAAAAAGACCATGCCATCAGAGAAATAATGACATGACTTGCACTTGACTTTGTTTTTAGTGAGGGAGGGCTGTGCAGATCACCAGCCTCACTTCTCCTCCAGAGCCATCTGAATCCAGTGACCAGATATTTATCAGGATGACTGGAGATGAGCCAGGATGAGGCAATTGGGGTTAAGTGACTTGCCCAAGGTCACACAGCTAATGAATGTCAAGTGTCTGAGGTGAGATTTGAACTCAGGTCCTTCTGACTCCTGCACTGCTGCTCTATCCACTGCACCACCTAGCTGCCCTGAGCATAATGATTGATTAAGAGGAACACTGTTGTAGGGAGGTGATCGTGGGTAGGGGTGAAGAAATCTTGTTCTGTGAAATTTGGATTCAGTCAAAGGGCCCCACTTGAGGACCTAGAGGGCCACATGTGGCCTTGAGGCTGCAAGTTCCCCACCCCTGAAATAGAATTTAGTATGGTAGCCACTCACAGAGTTACTCCTAGATCACTGGAAGTAGTAGAAGTCAATCCTCTGCAGATCCAATCTGCCATTGTATATGGGAATTGAGCAAGTCAGTGCTTAGGAAGGCATTATACACAATTCTGGGTTTCCTTATAAAACATAGCAAAATGAAATGAAACAAGTTAATTCATCATTTCTATACTCTTCAGACCACTAGGAAAAAAAAAAGAACCAGCAAATTTTTAATGGGCAAATTTCCTCTACATTATCTTTCTTGTTTAAATCCGAAAAGGTATTCATATAGCTTCTCTATCATACCTTCTTTTTTTTCTGCTGTGTTTGTCTTTGAGTATACAGCTCAAGGAACTTTGGGAGGCACCTGTCATGGGTACATTATCTTTAATCACTATTTCTAAAAAGATGTGCAACATAGGGTTTAGCTTCAATAGACCCCAGTTACCCCATCTACAAAATGGAGATCCTGCTTCCAGACCTGTCTAAAGGAAGAAAGCTAGTTTAGATGATTTTTTTTCCAGCTGAAAGATCTGTCAATTTGTGATTAAATAGTTGTAGACACTATATGAGTGACTGACAGAAAAACACATCACTGTATAGTAGTAAGAACAGCACACTGATATCATAATCTTTTAGGATTTTATCTTTCCTAGTGCCTTACTACCTAATCCTATTCTTTATTTTCCCTTGTGTCTTTCCTAGGCCACCACACCAATGTTGGCTACACTCCATGTAGCACTTAACACAGGGCCTGGCACATAGTAGGTGCTTAATGATTGCTAATTGATTAATACTCTCCTTCCTTCACAAATGATTCCTTGATGAAGTAGTCCAGTTCTACACTTTTGAGCGCCGTTCATCCTATCCTAGTACCACTGATACTTTGCAATACCCCAACCCTGGATGGCTTCCACCATCTTCCTCCTTCATTCCTACTCAAGTGCTGGTAAAGGATGCTAGCGGAAGTCACAAAATCATGCTGACTCGGGCCAGTACAGATTTATGTTATTTAATTTGAGCTCAGTACTTAGGGTAGCAAGTACAATCCTTCCTAACTGATTCTCTACCTCACTCATCAAAGTACCAGAGCTGATGTTCGAAACCTTCTCTTCTCTTTTTAAATATCCTATCAAATGACATGTCCTTTCCAACCTCCTTCTGCTGAGGAATTTGCCTCATGTTTCATTAAAAAATATGGAGGTTGTTAGCTAAAAGCTCTCTCTTTTCCCTTTACCCTCATCTTACATCCCTCTTACATTAGTCTCTATTATGTTCTGCTTCACTCTGTTCTTTGATAAAATGTTGGCCTTCCTCCATCCTAGGGTTAACCTTGATCCCAACCTATCCCATATTCTCTTGCAGATCATCCCCATGTCTCTACTATACATAGTCTCTCCCTGTTTTCCCTGCTGACCACAAATGCCAGTTTCTACAAACTAACAGAAAACCTTGCTGGATCATGCCATTCCTTACCATGCCTTCCAAAGATTATACAATTCTCACTCTTCTCAGATAAATTCCTTGACAACATCATCTATGTTTGATGCATCTACCTCCTCTTTACTCATTCTCTTATAAACCCTTTGCAATCTGGCTTCTGACCTTAACATTCAACTGACACTGCTGTCTCCAAAGTTACCAACAATCTAAGTGCCAAATCTAATGGTCTTTTCCTAATCATTATCCTTCTTGACCTCTCTAAGGCATTTGTTGTCTATTTTCTCATTCTGGATACACTCTTCTTTCTGGTTTGTATGACATTGTTCTCTCTTGATCGTCCTCCTGCACATTACACCACTCTTTCTTAATCTCCTTGGCTTTATCTTTATCCATTTATGACCACTAATTGTGGGTATCTGTAACAGAAAGCATGCCAACATACATGGGGGGCTTGCTATCACAGGTTCTTAGATCTGCATTTATAAAAGGAAAGGCAACTTTTGAGGGGTCAACAATAACTTTAATCAAGTACATGTATCATTCACTTAGTTCAAGGGAAAAAGTCAGCACCCTGAACTTCAGAGAAAATACAGAGAAATCAAAAGTCAACAGACATGCTTCCAAATATTTGACAGATCACTAGACAGATCCAGCTGTCTGACCATAGTTAGCAGAGAGGAAAACACCAACATCCACGTTTTTCAAAATCAGGGAGGTGGAGCTCCTTAGTGCTTCCCAGAGTCTTATCTGGCTAAACAAACACTTCCAGTCAGTAAGCCCCAAAGTAAAGCCTCACCTCAGAGTACTTAAACAGTTTTTAGAGCCAGAGGGCATCACAACCCTTGAGAACCAATGCCTCATTTACAAAAGTTGTGGGCCTTCCTACAAATCTTCCCAGGCCCATTAATGGGTGGGGAAGATCTTCCCATTAAGAAACAAAATTATATTAACAATAAGTGAAAATGTATTATCAAAACAGTATCTTCTAAAGAAGAGAATCCTCTTCTATTTTTTCTCAATGCTCTATCATTTCTTGATATCATCATCTCCCATAGGTTCAGTTATCATCTCTGTGAAGATGAGTACCAGAGTTATTTATACAACATTTATCTCTGTCCTGAGTTGTCAAAGCTTTCCCTTGCTACTCAATAAAATTTAGTGATGCCCTATTAATTTTGGATAAAATAGAAACCATTTATGTGACATTTAAAGATCTTAACCTGGCCCCTTCCTAACTTTTTCAGTCGTCTTATAAATTACTTACCTCCTTACCTGGTTTTACCATTCTGGCCACCTCACTGTTCCTCACACATGACACTCCACTCATCTCCATGATTCTGCACTGGCTGTCCAATATACCTGAAATGTTCTCTCTTCACTCTGCCATTTTCAGTCTTCCTTCAAAATTCAGCCCAAATGTTATCTTCTGCAAGAGGCTTTTCCTAGCTTCCTTAGCTGCCTTCCTTTCCAAGTTTATCTTGTATTTTGTATCATGTCTATACCTGTTTGTGTATATGTTGTTTGCAATGTAATGTCCTTAAGGGCATCAAGTTCAAGTATTATGTTGTTAACGTATTTTTAATGGAATTAATAGGCCTATGTGACCTGCTTAAGTTACATGGAAGCCTAAGTCATGTGAGTTTGAGTCACATGAAGCCTGTGGTGGGAGGAGCTTGCTGAATAGGTGGAACAGGAAGAGGTGCAGCAGGAGCAGAGCTGAGAGGAAGTTGGTCAGACTAGTCAGAGCTGGGAAGGACAGAGGAAACAGGCAGCTGGCTGTGAGTGAGAGAAGGGCATTTTGCTTAGGAGAGCCTGTTTCTGGGAAGGCCTGATAATGTGTATAGACTTCTTGGTTACTAAGATGAATTTCTTTGTTGCTATGATGGATTTGGCTTTCTGGTGTTGGGATTTGGCTTTCTGGTTTTTGAATAAATGTTTTGGTTCCATGGAAAGTCTGTTATATTTTGTGATTAAGAACTGTGCTGGTGTATTCATAGCCACCATAGGTGCTGTGAATAGTGAATTGACACTACATCCATGCACTGTGGTAAATTATTTAACTTGAAAAGGTTGCAAGCCAAGACTAAAGTGGAAGGAGAGTTGGTGCATGACTTTTTGTTCACAGATGATTGTGCACTCAAAGCAGCCTCTGACGCTAAAAGGCAACAAAGTATAGATTGATTCTCTGCTGCTTGGGTAATTTGGCCTAATAACTGACACCAAGAAAACAGAGGTTCTCCACCAGCTAGCACTGCGCTATCCACATATGGAACCATTACTTACAGCAAATAGAAAAATTTTGAATACTGTGAATAATTTCACTTACCTTGGCAGTATATTTTCCAGGGATGTATGCATAGATGATGAGATAGATGCACAGATTTTCAGAGCTAGTTTAGTGTTTGGGACCTTCCAAAAGAAAGTATAGAAGAGAAGGGGTATTAGATTGCCTACTAAACTGAAGGTATACAGTGCCATTGTACTGATCTCATTGTTATATGCCTATAAAACCTGGACAGTATGCCAGAGCAATGCCAGGAAACTGAATTATGTCCATTTGAATTGTCTTGGAAAGATTATGAAGATCACCTGGCAAGATAAGGTACCAGATATTGTGGTCCTTTCTTGAGCTGAACTGGCAAACATTCCAACTCTACTGCAGAGAATGCAACTCCAATGGGCTGGCTATATTATTTGAATGACAAACCTTTCTTTGCCTAAAATACTATTTTGCAGACAACTTGCATAAGCCAAGCACTCACATGGAATTCAAAATAAGCAAAACAAGGACACTCTCAAGGTCTTTCTGAAGAACTTTGGAGTCAATTGTGAGACACAGGAGACACTGGCGCAGGACTGCCAAGCATGGTGTGCTCACATAAAAGATGTCATTGTACTCTATGAGTGAAGCTGGAGTGTAGTAGCTGAAAAGAAATGTGAGGTATGCAAATTTATGTATATCTCCATCGCAAATGTTCATATGGTCTATTTGTGCCCAAAGTGGTAGAGCTTTCTGGACTCATGTTGATGTGATCAGACAAAGTTGGACACACTGTACCTTGACCTCAACAAAATAATGTCATTTTGGTCTTCTTTGAGAATGAAGGACAACAACCAATCTCTTACCCCAGTAACTAGCTCGTACTATGCATTTTATAAATGTCTTTGCATTGATTGTTTGAATTAAAAGGTCTTGTTTTAAATCCCTGATCACTAAAACCATTTCTCACATCTCTAAATTAATAACAATAATAACAAAATAGCTTACATTTAAATAGAGTTTACTGTGTGCCAAGTCTGTGCTAAGCACTTTACAACTACCATGTCATTTGATACTAATAATTATTCTGGGAGCTATTATTACCTTCATTTTACAGTTAAAGAAACTGAGGCAAAGTTAAGTGACTTGCCCAGTGTCACATAGCTAGTAAGTGTCTGAGGTTGGATTTGAACTCAAATCCTCCTGACTTTAGACCATGTGCCAGATTTCTTGAACATGGTACTCTTTCCTCAATCCCATGCTGTCTCTTCACTGGGTGAGGAATGAATGCATTCCTGTGAGGCCTAGAAAGCCAAATTATTCTTTAAAACCCTGCAAAAAATATGTAGAGAGCAGAATTCAAAATGGAATTCCTGGAGGGAAGAATATTACAACCTTAAATGACAAATTTAGAAAATGGACAAAGAAAATCTCAATGGACAAAAACCTTTGTGCATTGTATTATTGGACAAGTTTCTTTGAAATATACCATTAGAGCAGATCCTCAATTCTTGGCATTCTCATGGAGAGCAAAGTCTTACTTTTTACAATAAAGTTGACCAATTGAAAGTGTTCATGAAAATTGCTGGTAATCTTGCCTGCTCAAAAAGAAAAATACATCTTAGCACCAGACTCAGTGAGGGACAATGGGTTACTACAACAGCCCTTACAATTCCTCTCCAATAAAAACAAACTAATTAATGTATTTTAATACATCTCCTTTATGAATGGCTTCCTCTTGAGCATGAAAGAGCAGCCTTTATGTGGCCATCGTCTTGAATCATGACTAGCCATTGTATGGGAAACATGTGATCTCCTGTGTAACAAATGTTCTCCCTTTCCCACTCCTGACTGAATCCTGGCCTCTGTGCTTGGCTCATTAAGAGGGCCGCTTGTCATTGTTTCAGAATGAGGCCAGCCCTGACAATTTCTCCCCTAACATTGGATGGGCCCATTAGCATGTTGTCTCTGCTCACTGGCATTGTTTATTTAAGCAAACCCACTTCCCTCCAAGTCTTACAGATGCTTTCTTTAAACACAATTGAACAAACTGGTTTCTGTTTCACATATTTTGAGTACCTTCTGTGATAAGAACAATACAGAAGGTCATTATGGGAAAACCAAGATTATAAAAAAAAGGCCAGATGAGAGATTATCTAATCTATTCTAGGAGAAATACCTGGCAAAAATGAGATGATTGAAGAGTCAACAGGAATACAATTCCAAACCAAATTAACATACTAGACTCCCTTGGCCCAGTTATGTTTGGCCAACTGTACTTTACCTAGGAATGAAAATTCTATTTTTTTCTTTATATGAAGTTCAAAAGAAGAATAAATAGAAGAAAAATAGAAACCTCCTTTGAACAGACTGTCCTTTTTAAAAATTCTTCCTATTTTTACCAGATAGATTATTCTTTCCTACCTATAATCTGTAAAACAGGTGAGGTACTGCCTTACAGAGATACTGTGGAGGTTTAATTGGACATCTCAGATGAAAATAACTACAGTGAGGCTGCCATGAATAAATATATTTAGGAAATAATTGTCTTTTTTTCTCTTATAGAATTTTATATTTCTCAGAGCACTTGCTTATACGCGATTTTAGCTAAGTATTAGTATGTCTGCTTTAAAGTTAAAATAGATCCCATTTCTAGAGGACTAAGGTTTACAAATCACTTCCCTTGCCACAATCCTCTTTTTGCAATCATTGGAGTATGATCATCCCCATTTTATAGATCAGGAACCTGAGG
This sequence comes from Notamacropus eugenii, assembly GCF_028372415.1. NCBI lineage: Eukaryota > Metazoa > Chordata > Mammalia > Diprotodontia > Macropodidae > Notamacropus > Notamacropus eugenii. The sequence goes on from NC_092876.1 coordinate 189,214,912, forward strand.
CAGAAAGGATTTTGTCCCAGGTCATATAAGTGACAAGGGGCACACTATCCTTGAGTTATCTAAAACTCTGGCTAAGGGGATACATCTGTCACTTTATTTCAGAAGTGTGTTGTGCCTGGGGATGATTGGTCTGCCTGGGTATTGGCATTGCCAGAATCAGCTGGCCACAATTCCATGCCCCACCACACCCTGCCTATCTCTTCTGACGTGGGGGTGTAGATGGGAGGGAAGTTTGGGCCCAGGACTGTTCTTGGCAGCTACATGTTGCCCAAAGGCATAATTAATGCTGTTTGTGTTCATCCTTTTTGCTGTGCTTAGTATTGTGAAATGAAATCATTGGCAGAGATCAGTGGGCCTCTAAAAAGCACCATTATATAGCACTTTGAAGCATCCTTTGAGGAACTGGGAGGCTGGAAACCACTGCTATGGCCTTATTCTGATTCACTGTGTGACCTACATAAACCTCTGGTGAGAAGTATACAGCCTGCTTTTCCTATATCAGGAGAGGGATAGACCCGTGAGGAAACAGGATAAGTAATAGCCTAGATTGGGTGACTCAGGAACATACTTGCTTCAATCAATGATCAAGAAGTATTTGTCTAATGGCACACAGGTAGTAAGATTAAGGATGAAATGACCTGATCCAGGCTATTAGCTAGAGGATTATTCTGATGAATATATTTTGTATTTCCTTCTTTATATTTATGCAATCTCCTTGGATAGAATGCTTCTTGAAGGCAGGGAGTCTCTTCCTTCCTTCCTTCCTTCCTTCCTTCCTTCCTTCCTTCCTTCCTTCCTTCCTTCCTTCCTTCCTTCCTTCCTTCCTTCTTTCCTTCCTTCTTTCCTTCTCCTTTCTTCTCCTTCTCTTTCCCTTCCTCCTCCTCCTCCTTCTTCTTTTTCTTCTTCATGGCAAACACCTAGCAAAGTACATTTAAATGTTGTTGAGTTGTTTCAGTTATGTCCAACTTTTTATGACCCCATTCAGGGTTTTCTTGGCAGAGACTCTGGAGTGACTTACCATTTCCTTTTCCAATTCATTTTATAGATGAGAAAATTGATGCAAACAGGGTTAAGTGACTTGCCCAGGGTCACATAGTTAGTATGAGGCTAGATTTGAACTCAGGAAGATGAATCCTCCTGACTCCAGGCCCAGCACTCTACTTAATAAATATTTGGTGATAAGATTGTCTACTGTGTTCCATTCTCTGTGCTAGGTGTTGGTCAGTCAGTCAACAAGCATTGTTAACTACCTACTATGCTGAGTACTTGACTATACAGTGGAGATATAAAGCTAGCTACAATAAGAAAGGCTCAGGGTTAAAAAGACACAACTGAAGCAGTTCCTTGCCTTCAAAAAGTTTATTATATTCCCTCTAGGGAAATATGCATATAAGTATACACAAAATATGATCATTGGAATATCTGGAATATATTCACCTAAGAAGTAGGATAAAATTCTGCTGCTAAAACTACCAGTGTAACCTTGAGAAGATTTCTTAAGTTCTCTGGATCTCATTGTCCTTTTTATCTGAGGGCTGACTATGTGATCTTTAAGAGCCTTTGAACTTTCTATTCTGTGATCCACTAATCTCCCTTCCCTAACTGTCTGAAATTTCTGCTGTTGGGGTACTTCTTTGATTTAAGATTCTGTCAGATACAGTAGTGGGAGAGCTTGAGACAATGAGTAAGGTTGGAATACAGTTAAGCTTCGGTCTAAACTTTGTTGTTACAGCCCTGTGTGACCTTGGGCAAATCCTCTTTGCTTTACAGTTTCATCAACTATTCATTGAAGGATTTAGAGGTAATAATATTAATTAGAATAATAATAATTGTTATAATAATACACATCTAATACTATATCAAATACTTTCGTATTTGCATAGAACTTTACGAATATTGCCTTATCTTATATTCACTACAACCCTGGGAAGTAGGTGTGGTTATTATCCACATTTTACAGATGAAGTAATTGAGACATCCAGAGGTTAAGGGACTTGTCTGGAGTCAGACAGGTAGTGTCTAGGCCTAATTTGAACTCCACCCTTCCTGACTGCATGTACCTGGAGGGAAGAAAACTTTAGATCAGCTAGGACCTTAGATGATCTCCGAGGTCCCATTTTGCTCTAAATCAACCAGATCTTTGAGAGTTTATAATTCCAGGTCTCCCAAACAAAATAGGTGGTGTTGGGGGAAAAAAGAAAGCAAAACTTTGCCAAATTCCTAGCTTCGGTAATCAGACTGACTTAGAAACACTGCATGAAGCAACTCTGGGATGACTATTAGGATTTTTTGGGTCTCCTGGAAGAAAAGGTCTGCAAATACAAGGTTGATTTTCTGTCACCATTGTTGTTTTTCAGTATTTCTGCTTAACTCGATGACCTCTTGCCACCAGCAGAATTTTATCCAGACAGATTAGAACATTGGCTTCTTTTCAGAAGCCCACAGAAGCCTTGAAAGGGAGCCAGCCCATAAATATACACATTTCCACATTTACCCAACCTTTAGAACCATCTATTTTTAACCATTATGCAGTCTGTTTTCTCAAAGGAGAATTCTGATGAACTTACTAGAGGAGGAGTATTTGCACAGCTTTACTATTATTGTTCTAGTACCCAGAAACTTCCAAATGCTAATCCAATGATGATAAATCTTAGGAGAGTTTTGCCAACCAAGAGTGTACTTTCAGCAGGCTGTCTTGAGGACTGGAATAGAATATTTGTTATTGGATAATCAGAAATGAATGAATAAAACAAAGTCCCTGCCCTCAAGGAGTTTATAATGTGGCAAGGATGACAAAGCCTGTGAATTCCATAATGAAACATTATTATACCTAACAGAGGTATAAAGAAAATGCTCTAGTGCAGTGGTGTCAAACTCAAATAGACATGAGGATCATTATTTCCATACATAAAGATCCCCGTGGGTGACATATTGACTTGGTTTTAAAATGTGAAATTTTGCATTATTTTTATTTATTTTGTTAAATATTTTCCAACTACATTTTAATATGATTTGCTTCACACTCCCAAGTATCATGGGGTGCGAAAGGCCCTAGGCTGGCATGCTTGACACATCTGCTATAGAATATAGAGGAGAGAGATATCACTTCTTGCTGGGGATGGGGATAAATGAATATATGAAAGAATGCATTAATGAATAAAAACAGCTATGGAGGGCTTAATACTTGCCAGACCCTATGTAAAAACACTATGGATACAAATCTAAAGGAGACAGGATCTATTTCCAAGGAGTTTTTACTCTAGTAGAGAGAGATAGTACATCTAGGAGAGTAGAAGTCGAAGAGGGATGTTTTGGCTTGCGTCATTACTAGGGTAGAACAGCCATAAGCATCATTGGGGAGTTGATTAACATGGTCTTTCAAGGAAAGTCTCATAGAGGAGGAGGGAGGAGAGATAAAACATTTGAGGTGGATCTCCAATGGTTAAAATTTTGACTTGTGAAAATTGAGATAGAGCATTTTAAATGGAGCAAACCATTGCTCATTGTTTTGCATAAGAAAAGATATATTGACACGAAAGCAGGGGTAACAGATTCAGGACCAGGGAGTAGTATAGTTCAGCTGTAGTGTTTGATATTTGTAGGAGATAGTGAGAAATAAGTCATGAATGTCTAGGCTAAGGAGTTTAAATTTTCTTTTCAGGTAATTGAGAGCCATTGATGGGTCTGAGGAGAGTGACACAATCAGAGAGAGCTGTGCCTTAGGAAGACGAATCTGGCAATATGATGTGGATTAACCAGGGAACAGGCAAAGTGCAGACAGAAGGACAAACTGGGAGTCTGATGTAATATAGTCCAGGGGAAAGTAACAAAAGCTTGAGAGAACATGCTAAGGCACAGTATAGTAGGGCGAAGCTGAGACAAGAGCTCACGGGACCCCCAGGATGCTTCATTTTCTCATTGTCCTGCTTCTCCCACTGTAGTTTTTTACTGGGGGCCTTCTTTCCCTACGTAGTTTAACCATGGTGTTAAAAATGCAACAAATGTACACTTGGATTGGATCCATGCTATCAACAATGTATTTACTCCCTTTACTAATATAGATTAGTATCTATATTAGTATCTATTATTATATATAGTATAGATATTGGTATCTATATTAGCATAAATCTACATCTTCCCCTTCTGTGTGAGTCTTGTTAACATCTTTTCATAGTGTTCCATGGAGGATCGATTCACCATGAGCAGGATAGAAGTCTTTCTCTGCTTCTTTTAATATTTTAACTATACCAATGTGACATTTGGGCTGTCCATCTGTTGCCTATAATTCTTGTTCCATGACCAGCCCATATCTTTTTTTCTGGTCATAGATTTGCCTCAGTGATATTGTTTATCCCACATTTCATACTCAAGCCATTATAGGTAATATATTTTAACCCACTTATGCCCACCGTACATCTCCCTATTTCCCTTTAGACTTCTCATCATTTTAATTTCCTTTAGGATCATGGAGCCCAGGATCACAGATTTAAACTAAAAGGAGCCTTAGAAGCCATTGAGACCAAATCCTTCATTTTGTAGATACAGAAACAGGCACAGAGAGGCTAAGTGTCTTGCCCAGAGTCATAAAGCTAGAAAATGTCTGAGGTAGAATTTGAAACCAGTTTTCAGGGCCTTGTGTCCATCAGTCTCTTCACTTCTTTAAGATGTATCATTAGGAAGGAAAAAAAATGATGTTAAAGAGTTGGACTTCTGCAGCAGTAAGCAGTTCAGAACTGTTGAAAACACTCATACAAATATAAGGTCTTCTTAACGTGGAAAAATGATGTGGCCTTGCATCTCACTGAGGTGTCTTGAATGAAGGTGTCTTGTATGAGCACATTTCTTAACACTGTGACCTTTTGCTTCCTTGGACAGCAAAGCTACCCGAAATTAGGTAGTGAATGGGTTTGTAAGCTGTTCCACAGGGGTATGAAGACTATATAATTGTTTCATGGTGAGGGTGAATCCTGTTTCTTTTTAAGGAGGAAGCAAAATTAGTACTACTTATCAATGCCATAGCACTGGAGTTGGGGTTGAGAAGAGAACGTTTGTCTTCAAGGCTGGCTTTGCAGGCAGACTATCACCCACACGGCTTGTTCTTAGGAGTGCCAGGAATGTTCTCCCTATCACCCATCCTCCAAAAATCTCTCCATTATTTTACTGATGCCTGGCATTCCAGTGCTAGAGATTCATTCTTTTGGCTAAAAGCTTTCTCACTTTAAGAATAACTTCTCTAGGAAAAGGTAAAATGAGCAGTTTGCCACAGTGAGGATGGGTTTCTTAGATGCTTTTCTGAAAGTGAGTTTTATATGATTACAGGGAGATCACAAAGTCACTAAAACCCTGAAAATGGAGGCATTGTGGGAAGTGACAAAATAAAGGGGATTATGGGAAAACAAGGACTTCATCATTTTGTAATGCATACTCATTATTAGGAGGGAATGAAGTATCTATAGAACCGGGAAGTACTAGAGTTAGGAGGGAGCTTGAAGGTCATCTAGTTCAAAATCCTCGTTTGTTTCATTTTTGGGGGGGCTGGGTGGGGGATGATAGTGGTGGTGGTAAAGGAGTAAATTTGTGATTTCTTTGCTATAGGAACCTCCCAGTGTGGAAACACCCTTTTTCAAAGCAGACTGACAGCCACTCTGTAGTAGAGAGCCTTGGAGAATTGCCTTGGAACATTGAGTAGTTAAGTGATTTGTCCAGGGTAACATAACCAGCATGTGGCGCATGGTGGACTTTAATAATAATGAGAGCATTTCTTAAGATTTGCAAAGCACTTTACAAATATCTGTACCCTTATTTTACTTATGAGGAAATAGAGGTTCAGTGACTCAGAGTCACACAGTTAGGAAGTGACTGAGACCATACTCAAACTCATTTTCTGATTGCATGTTCAATACTCTATCCACTGGGTTCTGGATTCTGAGTCTGATTTTCTGCTCTCTATTCCTTATTACCTATGTGAACTTGGCAAACTTACTTGGCCTCTCTAGACCTCAGTTCCTCATCAGGTTGGACTAAATAACCTCTAAGATCCCTTCCAGCTCCAAATTTGTAATTCTAAGATCCTTTATGCCATGCTTCTTCTCTTCCCTATTTTACAGATGAGGAAACTGAGGCTTAGAGAGGTGAGGCTGTTTGACCTAGTTGTGTGACAACTTCTCACTGTCAGAGCTAGTCTAGAATTCAGCTAGTCTGCTACCTTTCTCATGACACTGAACTTGTTTTTTAAATCAAGACCTAAAATATCTTGTATGTTTGAAAAATAGATAATTCACTGAGTTTCATGAGGTGCAAATGAATGCAAACCAATGTAAATAAGAAGCAGGTTTAAAAACCTTTTGTATAAAAGTATAGAATGTTAGAGGATGGTGGGAATCTTAGAGATCATCTGAAGAGTCCTTCTCCATATTATGAGAGGAATTTAAGACCCAGACAGATCATTATGACTTATAAGATTTAGAATAAAAAGGGACCTTTAAGATTGCCTACATTCACCCTCCCACTTCATATATGAGGAAGCTCCCATAGTTGCTTAGTAGCAAAGTTGGTGTGTCAACTCAGGTTTTTGATCATCCAACCCAGGACATTTACCATTAGTCCATGGTGTCTTTTGACGTCTTTAGTTTCTTCACAACCACTGTAATGTTTTTTTTTTTTTTTTCAGAAATCAAGCTGTTCATTCCACATTCTTCTCCTTCCACATTAGCTACACACTCTAGCACTGTAGAAGAATCAAAACTTTAGAGTTGGAAGGGACTCCTGAGACTCGGTAGTTTAATTCCCTCATTTGATAGATGAGGAACCAGAGGGTGAGTGATTTACCTAAGGTCACAAATGTAGAAACAGAAATGGAATTGGAAAGTCTTTTTCCACTATTCTATGCTCTGTGTTCACAAGCGAGTGATCTTAGATGTCTAGAACTACAAAAGAAGCTCTGTTCAGTATTAACTAGATCAAGCAAATTGTGTACTTCCAGTGCCCAAAGATGGAAGGCAGATTCTTTTTCAATATTTCAATGTTCAAAGCATCTCACAAAATCAACAACATTTAAAAAGTTAATGAAAAAATAAACATTTATTTTAGGGCATCTTTGAAACTGTGGTTTTCTAGATCTCTGTGGTTCTGTTGGTGTTATTTGGGTACTTATTCCTTAGAATTTTAGTTTTACTGCTTGGATTCCACATCATACCTAAAATGGATGTCTTTGGAAAGGGTAAGAAATACACAAGTTTTAAAAAGTATCTTCACATTGAAGGTAGTTCTTTTTGATTCAGGTTTGATGAACTTCTCTGGCAGTCCTGTTTGACATTTCTGCAGTAGGATTTTTGAAACTTAAAACTCTTATGATGCCAGTCTGTATTGAAAATTATGTATTGGCCATGTTTTCTTGTTTGTTTTAAATCAAATGACTTTTCAACTTGAAAGCAAAGCATCAGTTTCCACATTCAGCTATATACAATGTCAAATCCAGCATGTACTTGCTGGCATATAGTGGGTGGATTTTTCTTTTCTTGTGGGTAGGAAGAAATTTTAGTCTGTGTGCACTGTGCAGAAAACACTTGATTTCTAGTCTCATCTCCCACAAAACATATGAATGAAAATAGTCTTATGATACAAAAGGCTGATATTTCTAATTCAGCGTGGTGTAGGGAAAAGGACCCTTTACTTAAAATTATGGGTTACAATTTTGGCTTAGCCCCTTCCTACCTAGGTGACCATGGATAAATCACTTCATTTTTCTCAGTCTTGATTGTCTCATTCTTAAAATTGAAGTGTCAGCTTAGATAGTCCCTGAATTCACTTCTAGCTAAAAAATCTGTGATCTTTTTAGCCTTCAAAACACAATGAGTCTGAAGGCACATGGCTGCTACTGTTTTTAGTGACTGGTTGGCTCTGCAATGTTGCAGGTGGTAACATCTCTCACCCAAAAAGCACACAAGGAAGAACTTGTGCCCAGATTGGAATATTATTTGATTGCCAAAATGAGGACCTTAAGGTCCCCATCGATATGGTAGAACTAGATGACCTTGAAGTTTCCTTCTAACCCCAACATTTTAAAGTTCTAAGGCTTAATTCACAAGGATCATTGAACTTCTTTAAGCCAAGGTCTTTGTTTGGTGATCCCAGGGAAGGATTTCTATGAGTGAAGGAGGCAGCTCAGAGGGAAAAAAAGGTATAGCTCTTTGAGGGCAGAAACCAGAGAATGGTCTTTTATATTTTTTGCTCCTCCTCATCCCATCCATCATAGTCATTGGTGATAAGCAGAACTGTATATGTGTGTGTGTGTGTGTGTGTATGTGAAAGATCAAGTACTTTAAAAAGACAAACACATAATCACAAATGTCATAGCCATTTAAACTTTAGATGTCAAGGAAACATTTTTGACTCCAACTGTGTTATCTTAGTATTATTCAAGCTGTCAGAGGATAAAGACACTTCTTGGCAATATGGAACATTAGTCCTTTTCTCCTACCCATTTAATGTTAATAGGCCAAGTTGAACAGCTGTTGGGTGACATCAAGAGCTAATGAACTTGTAGCAAATAGTACCAAATATTCTGGCAATCTAATTTGAGCCTAAACTATCTGCCAGCTATTTATGGAAAAGATGGAAGGACTAAAAATGCTTTAGGTCAGTGACTGGGGGTGGGGGGGCAGCTTCTCTGGGTAAAATATGTAACCCTTTATGGGGGAAGAATGTTTGAGTAACCAGACATGAGTTGCCTTTTCTTTGTGATTTAGGCATGTACTTTCTTTACTCTTTCCCCTACTCCTTACTCCCCCATTTTCCAAAAAACTGTGGTTTGGGAGCAATTTCAGTAGGGAAATGAAAGTTATTTGGAGATAACTCAGATATAAAAGGTGTTTATCAAGCTGACCTTGGATAGATATAAGGGGCAATTCTCACTTCATTTTGTTACGTAAGTCAAACTTTGTCTTATTCCAGCTATCTTTTGATTTCCTACTTTGGCATTACAATCTCCTATGATGAATATGACACTTTTTTTGGATGTTATTTCTAGAAGATATTGTAGGTCATCATATAATTGATCAGTTATGGCCTCTTTGGCATCAGTGGTTGGAGCATAGACTTGCATTACTATGATACTGAACAATTTATCTGGGATTCAAATAGATATCCTGTCATTTTTGAGTGTATACCCCAGTATTGCTTTCCTCAACCTTTTATCAACTATGAGAGCTGGTTCATTTCTTCTAAGGGATTCTTGCCCACAGTAGTATATGTAATGATCACCTGAATTAAATTCACCTGCTAACTTGAATTATTCTTTTTTTTAAAATTTATTTATTTAACTTTTAACCTTCATTTTCACAAAATTTTGGGTTCCAAATTTTCTCCCCATTTATCCCCTCCCCCCACCCCAAAACACTGAGCATTCTGATTGCCCCTATCACCAATCTGCCCTCTCTTCTATCATCCCTCCCTTCCCTTGTCTCCATCTTCTCTTTTGTCCTGTAGGGCCAGATAACTTTCTGTACCCCATTACCTGTATTTCTTATTTCCTAGAAGCAAGAACAGAACTTGACAGTTGTTCCTAAAACTTTGAGTTCCAACTTCTCTTCATCCCTCCCTCCCCACCCATTCTCTTTGGGGAGGCAAGCAATTCAATATAAGCCATATCTCTGTAATTTTGAAATGACTTCCATGATAGTCGTGTTGTGTAAGACTAACTATATTTCCCTTCATCCTATCCTGCCCCTCATTGCTTCTATTCTCTCTTTTGATCCTGTCCCTCCCAAGAGTGTTGACTTCAAATTGCTCCCTCCTCCCATTGCCCTCCCATCATCCCCGCCCCCTGCTTATCCCCTTCTCCCCCACTTTCCTGTATTGTAAGATAGGTTTTCATACCAAAACGAGTGTGCATTTTATTCCTTCCTTTAGTCGAATGTGATGAGAGTAAACTTCATGTTTTTCTCTCACCTCCCCTCTTTTTCCCTCCACTACAAAGTCTTTTGCCTGCCTCTTTTGTGAGAGATAATTTGCCCCATTCCATTTCTCCCTTTCTCCTCCCAATATATTTCTCTCTCACTGCTTAATTTCATTTTTTAAAGATATGATCCCCTCCTATTCCATTCACTCTGTGCTCTCTGTCTCCGTGCGAGTGTGTGTGTGTGTGTGTGTGTGTGTGTGTGTGTGTAATCCCACCAACTACCCAGATACTGAAGAGTTTCGAGAGTTTCAAATATTGTCTTTCCATGTAGGAATGTAAACAGTTCAACTCTAGTAACGTCCCTTATGACTTCTCTTTGCTGTTTACCTTTTCATGCTTCTCTTCATTCTTGTGTTTGAAAGTCAAATTTTCTTTTTAGCTCTGGTCTTTTCATCAAGAATGCTTGAAAGTCCTCTATTTCGTTGAAAGACCATTTTTTCCCTTGAAGTATTATACTCAGTTTTGCTGGGTAGGTGATTCTTGGTTTTAGTCCTGGTTCCTTTGACTTCTGGAACATCGTATTCCACACCCTTCGATCCCTTAATGTAGAAGGTGCTAGATCTTGTGTTATCCTGATTGTATTTCCACAATACTTGAATTGTTTCTTTCTAGCTGCTTGCAATATTTTCTCCTTGACCAGGGAACTCTGGAATTTGGCCACAATGTTCCTAGGAGTTTCTCTTTTTGGATCTCTTTCAGGTGGTGATTGGTGGATTCCTTGAATGCTTATTTTGCCCTCTGGCTCTAGAATCTCAGGGCAGTTTTCCTTGATAATTTCATGAAAGATGATGTCTAGGCTCATTTTTTGATCATGGCTTTCAGGTAGTCCCATAATTTTTAAATTGTCTCTCCTGGATCTATTTTCCAGGTCATTTGTTTTTCCAATGAGATATTTCACATTATCTTCCATTTTTTCATTCTTTTGGTTTTGTTTTGTGATTTCTTGGTTTCTCATAAAGTCATTAGCCTCCATCTGTTCTATTCTAATTTTGAAAGAACTATTTTCTTCAGTGAGCTTTTGAACCTCCTTCTCCATTTGGCTAATTCTGCTTTTGAAAGCATTCTTCTCCTCATTGGCTTTTTGAACCTCTTTTGTCAACTGAGTTAGCCTATTTTTCAAGGTGTTATTTTCTTCAGCATTTTTTGGGGTCTCCTTTAGCAAGGTGTTGACCTGCTTTTCATGCTTTTCTTATATCTCTCTCATTTCTCTTCCCAGTTTTCTTCCACCTCTCTAACTTGATTTTCAAAATCCTTTTTGAGCTCTTCCATGACCTGAGCCCATGGAATATTTATTTTGGATGTTCGGGATACAGAAGCCTTGATTTCTATGTCTTTCCCTGATGTTAAGCTTTGTTCTTTCTCATCAGAAAGGAAGGGAGGAGATATCTGTTCACCAAGAAAGCAACCTTCTATGGTCTTATTTTTTTTTCCCCCTTTTCTGGGCATTTTCCCAGCCAGTTACTTGACTTCTGAGTTTCCTCTCCACACCCACCTCGCCTCCAGATCTGCCCAGCTAGTGCTTGGGGTCTGAGATTCAAATGCTGCTTCCCAGCCTTAGGGCTTTGGTGGGGGCGGGGCTACTATTCAGTGTAAGATTAAATTCAGCTACTCAGGTGCGGGCAGGGCCGCCACAAGGGGCTCAGTTCCCTCAGGGGGTTTATGTGGAGACCTTCAACAATGGATCCAAGCTCCTGCCTGCTTTGGGACCCTTGTCTTCTGCTGCCTGTGCTGCCACCTCCCAAGGGGGCCTGACCCATGGGGACACCCCGCTCCCCTCTTGGCGAGCCAAAAAGACTCTCTCACTGACCTTTGAGCCCATGGGTGGAGGGACCTGTGCGGCTGCTGGAGATTCTGTCCCTGAAGGCTGCTTGGATCTGGTCCTCTTGGTGCTGCTCGACCAAGGCAGGGCTGGGCTCTGCTCTGGGTCTGGCGCGATGGACCTTTCATGTTGGTCCTTCACGGCTCTCTGGAACAGATATCTCCTCTGCTCCATTGTTCTGTGGCTTCTGCTGCTCCAGAACTTGTTGGGAGTTCTTCCCTACAGGTACTCTATGGGCTGTAGGTTTGGAGCTAGCATATGTGTATTCCTCTACTCCGCCATCTTGGCTCTTCCCTCTAACTTGCATTACTCTAAATATATTTCTCTTGTTTCCTCTCTGCTTGATCTCACTTGTCTTGAACTGTGACCCCAGTGAGTGTGTAGGATGCTCCTGACTGTCCTGGTTGACAGTTATATTCCTGACTTTACTGCAGGTATCCATCCACCTAGCTCCTGCAGGTAGAGCTCTGGAGCTGGAATCAGGGAGATCTAAATAAAAAGCTGGCTTCTGACACTGTAAAAATGGGGATAATAAAAGCACCTACTTTGCACAGTTATTGTGAGGATCAAATAAGATATTTTTTAAAGTGCTTAGCACATTACCTGGCACATAATCAGAATTATATAAATAGTAAACCTCCTTTGCCCCCATCCCAGTCTCTTGCCTCTTAATTATCTTCAATTTATTTACACATTGTTCTCTCTAATAGAATGTGTGCTCCTTGAGATCAGGTCCCATGTTTTTGCTTTTCTTTGTATCTCTAGTGTTTATCATCAAGCACTTGTTGACTAACTACAAGGAGGCAATGATTGCATAAGAAGAAATGATAAGGTTGTTGAGTGAAGGTAATCACTTTACCTTCAAGTTTATGATAGAGAAAAGCCAGGGGCAGGCTGGTACACCACCTTGAGTTTGGGAGAGCAGATTTTAGAATTCAGATAAAGAACAGAGAAGATTTCATAGTCTAAAGTTGTGCAGGGAAATTTGGTCTAAGAATATATTTCTGGTCATGATATTGATGACAAAAGTACAAATAATTCTGATGAAGAAGAAAAGAAAGAATATTCTATAGAGAGAAATATATGGGTACATAGGGAACTCATAGATCAATTTAGGTTTTATAAAGACATAAGAACATGGAAAGAAGAGCAAGTTGCTGAAACATATAGAAAGTGATGGCACGATGCTATGAGCAGTGAAAAAAAAACGAGTTCAGAATGACCTAAGGCTGGCAACGAATACTCAGAATTCTAAATGAAAACCAGAAGGCAAAACCAAAGGGCCTCTCAATCAGTGTGGCAGGCAAGAGGAAATAGCACTGATGCTCAGTGGATTATTATAATAGATGATGGAGAATAATAATATCAAGGATCTATGTGTTGCTAAAGTTTGCAAAACAATTTACATATGTTGTCTCATGTGATTTTTACAACTCTGTGAAGCAGGTGCTATTATTTTTCCCCTTTTACAAATAAGGAACTAAGCCTGAGAGATTTCAAGCGAATTGCTCAGGGTAACATACCTAGTAAAAGTGTAAGATAGGGTTCAAACTCAAGTAAGTAAGTCAGGCAGTCAGTCAACTAGCATTTATGAAGTCCAAACTATCTGGGAGGCACTGTGCTAAGAGCTTGAGGTACAAAGAAAGACAATAGAATCCCTTGCTCTTAAGGGGCTCACAATCTAACAGGAAGACAACATGCAAACAACTGTGTATGAATAAGCTAGCTACAGGATAAACTGGAGGTAATCTCAGTGAAGGAGAGAGTGCTAAGATTATGGAAGACTTGGGAAGGTTTCTTTGAGAAGGTGGGACTTTAGCTGAAACTTGAAAGAAGCCAGGGAAGCCACCAAGTGGGGATGAGGAAGGCTGGGAGGAAAGCAAGGTTTTCTTGGCAACATTCTCTACTACACTACTCAGCTGCTGCAGATAGAAAAAGAAATAGAACTTTCACTCCTCAATTTGCTTCTTACAAGGATGACTTTTAGTTTGAAAATGATAAGCCAAAAATGGCAAATAGTTAAGCGAAGCCCATGGTAACAGAGGAGGTGGTGAAATAACCAACTCATACATTCATCCCCTTTATGTATTACATCCCACGGTCCTGAAAGAACTGGTCGGTGGCCTAGGGCTGAGGAATTGTCACTGAGCTTTGAAAAAAAATCCTAGTGTGCAGGAGAGAAGCTTCAGGGCTGTAGAAGCTGAAATGTTAAGATTTTTCAGAAAGAGAAGAGGGTGAATCCTTCAACCTGTGCTGGTAAACTTGACTCTGATTTCTGCCAAACTGATTATTTGCAAAGCATTTAGAAAAGACTCACAGAGCTCACAAAGATCCAACATGCCTTTTTCCAGATCAGCTCATGCCAGTTTAACTTTGCTTCCTTTATATAGGCAGGGATTCTCACCTGCTAGAATCTTGTATACCCTGGAGAAGGCTGCCTACTGGATATGTCTAGATTTCATAAGATGTTCCACAAAGTCTCTTTTGATCTCTTTATGGACGAGATGGAAAGCCACCTACTGGCTGATAGCAAAGTTTAGTGGTTTCTGAATTTGTCAAATGACCAGAAAAATAATGATTAATGGAATGATTTCAACTTCCTGGGAGATTTCTAGTTGAGTGTATCAGCTGTATGAAGATATGAATGACATGCTCATAGAAACTGCAAATGACAGAAAGCTGGAAAGAATACTGAAGCTGTTGGATGGATGACAGAATGAGGATTAGAGACAAGTCAGCTTTAATTGGTTGAAATTCAATAGAGTGTGAATTCCTACATTTCAGTTAAAAAGAAATAAACTGTGTGAGTGTAAGATAGGGGAGGCATCATTAAGTGATTGTTAATGTAGAGAAGATCTGGAAATTTTAGTGGATCACAAGCTCAATATGAGTCAACAATGTAACATGGCAACCAAAAAAAAAATGAATGTGATTGTGATGGTGAAGGGACTGTCTTTTGCCTCTTTCTTTAGCCCTAGCACTTAGCACAGTACCTGGTATGTAAGAGGCACTTGATAAATGGGGATTAATTGATTGATTATTGATTGTGGTTGTTTGTTCTTCATTCTCAAAGAGAACCATGATATCAGGAAGGTGATGGCATCACTTGCAAGTGAATCAGATTTCAGTGAGGGAGGGCTGTGGACAATTACCAGCCTCACTTTCTCCTCCAGAGCCATCTGGGTCCAGTGGCATGATGCAGATCAGAACAACTGGAGATGGCCCCCAAAGGATTAACTGAGTGATTGATTTTTTTCCCCTTTTATAAACAACAATGTTCTTCTGGTGATCTTTGACATCTATGAGTCTATGCTTGTCCTTCATTTTTGCCAGAGCTTCCAAGAATTAAAGGTGAGTATTATCTACATGGCAAAGGAGTGGTATATGGTGGGCTATAAGGGGTATGGTTCATTATGAGGCTACAGCACATATCGATCAAAGAATTATGCAAGAGAAGTGGCATAAGGAATATCAACAGAAGGATGAATAACTAGAAAATAAGGTCATTGATGATATAATGAGAATGAGGGATAATTAATGAGTTCCATTGTTATTCATATGCCATTGAGATCTAGATCAGTGATTTGTAAACTTTTTTTGATGGCATACCATGTTATTAGTAGGAAATCTTTTGAGACTGTACCGTAAATAATGAATATTAAGTTATATATGTATGCCACTATATTAGTACAAATATTTTAAAACTTACACAATATAGAAGTCTTTTAAAAAGCATGAGATAAAAATGAGATAGTATTTGATCCTAGAGTCAAAGGAAATGACAAACTACTCCAGAATCTTTGCCAAGAAAACTGCAAATAGGGTTACAAAGAATCAAACGCAATTGAAAATGACTGAACAACAATCACACGGTCAGACTTAAAGTATAGGAAAATCATTTTAGCAGCTGTGTATAGGATGGACAAGAATAGGATGTCTTGAGATGGGAAACTAATCAGAAAGCTCTTTCAATAGTCCTGGAGAAAGTTAGCTTAATATAGAAAAGATATGGAAATTTTAGTGGATGACAAGCTCAATATGAGTCAACAGCATAATATGGCAACCAAAAAGGAGAAGGGAACATATGTGAGAGATGTTGTGTTTGACTGACTGGATATATGAGATGAGAGAAATCGAGGAGTCCAAAGATGACCCTCAGGTTGAAATTGAGATGTCTGGAAGAATAACCATTCTCTTGGAAGTAATGGACAAGTTGAAGAGAGTATATTTTGAGCAAGGAAAGATAATGTTAGGAGATTTTTGATGTAAAACAACTCATCCACTCCTGTTCATCCTGTGTGATTTACTGTCATGGTCAAAATGAAAAGGGGAGTGGGGCAGGTTCTTATTTACTAGTCATGACCTTAGAATAGAGATTGGTACCTGGAATTACTATAAGATGATCTGGGGTCAGGGTAGATATTCTGGAAGACTGAAGGGCTCACATTTCCCCAATGCTACCTGTGTATCTACTATTATGGGTACCTCGTTGTGGTTAGGTAATAACTCCCCAGAAGACTGACTATGGTTCGGAAAGGAAGAAGGTTGGGAATTTGTATGAAGGAGGAAGAGGGGATAGGTCAAGGATCTAGGTAGAATGTAAACAAAAGATACAAGTTATCAAAAGTGAGCTAAAATCTTCATATAAAGCTAATCTTTTGTCTCTGCCTAGTAACTTTTAAAAAACATCTCTTTAAAAGACAGCAACCTACCCTCCAACTTGATCAGCCTGAGGTCTGAAAGTGTAGAGCTGTAGTTCTGGTTGGAGCCGGTAGTAAAGGAACAGAAAACAGAGCAATTCCTCATAGTTGGGTCCTCGGAGATGATGTCCTTCTTTGGCCTCCCACCACCAGCTGTAACCTCCCTAATGAAACAATCTTTTGTTTGTTGTTGTAGGTATGTGCAGCACATTTCATTAAGGTGTGCACCAGGGAATTAGTTATTATTTTTTAAAGGCAAATATTTATTGAATACTTAATCACAAAAGACATTATTTTTATTCTTCAAACAAATTAAAGAAACTAAAACATAAACACTTAGTTTGAAAAAAATAACAACTGCATGTTACTTAAAAAAATAAAAAGACAAACTTTGCCAAAGGCTCCTTTTAATCAAGCCCTTCCCCTTGTGTTAGACTACAGAATAACCTTTTCATCCTTATCTACTTGGCTAAAAAAAGCATATTTCCAACTAGACCTTGTTTCTCTAGCCTTGCTCCTTGCCATCAAGGGCAAGTGGTAGGGTTTAAGGTTTGGTTACCAGAGGCACATATTATAAAAATTTAACCTTTTTTCTGCTTTTCCTGTACCAACCAGAAGCCCAGGGCCACTTACTATGGACTGAAAGTGGCCAGAGGAGTAAAAGGAGAAAGAAAATATCAAAGGAGAAACAATGATCACTCTTCTCTGACCTAACTATTGCTGCCTGGAGTACTCAAGTCCAGTAGCTAGGAAATGAGAGGAGGAAGGCAGATAGCCTGGGCTTTGCCAAGCCAAAGGGCCCTTGGTACATGACAGGTAGCTCTTGGAAGGAGCCTGAATGAGAGGCATAGAGAGGTCCTAACTACAGTGACCAGTCATTGGACCTGCTTCCTCTTTTCTTTTTGCAGCAAGACCTCATGGACAAAGTGAATGGTCAACAGAGGAAGAAAGCAAGATTAGCAGCAAAGATGCTACTACAGCCATGGTTTCCCAAACCAAAAGGAAACCACCTTGATGGTCAGAGTCTCTGGGGCCCAGGAAACTCCATTCTATACACATTTCTATGGGTTTCTTACAAAGCAAACCCCTGTCTTCTGAGTTCCTTTCATTCTATGAAGAAACTTCTCTTCTGACCCAGGTATTGGAGGATCAAGAAGATTGCAGCCACATTTCCTATAATTTTCTCCTTCCCAGTCATAGTAAGAACCTTGCTACCTGCTTAAATCCAAGATGTCTAAAATGGAATCCATTGCCTTCAGTCTCAAAATTGCTTCTCTTTTAATCATCTGAACATTCAGTTGTAGCAACAATCATTTTTAAGTACTTCTTGTGTTCAGGGTTTCATGTTAAATAAAGACCAGGAGTGGTTTTGGGAATAGAGAGAAAGAGATTTGAACTAGCACAATTCTTACCTTCATGGAGCTTATCATCTAGTAGGAGGAATCACCCAGGTTTTAAATATTGGCATCATTTTTGGTTCCTCCTTTTCTTTTACTTCTCATAATATTCTGAGGGTCATTAAGGCTTATCGATGCTACCTTCTCAAATTCTTTCAGATCTCTATTATCATTCTGATGATCACTAGTCTGGAGTGGGGTGTCTTGACTTAGATACCCTGAAATGATCTTTGTGTTTCTAGACTCTCCTCTTCATATCATCTCTAAATTAATGTTTCTAAAGTCCAGTTCTAATTATGATACTCATTTGCCTCCAAGTTATTGAAATCTTTAATAACTCCCCGTTATTTACCTAATCAAATATAAATTCCTTTGCTGACATTCAAAATGAAACAAAATATGATTATATTTTCCCTGTCAGCTTTAGTTCCCCTGATTCTTGTAATTTAATTCTGTACTAAATTATTACACTCAATATTCTCTGAGGTTATGGTCAGAATTTATGTTGTTATTTACATTGGAGGATATGGGCATGATTTAGAGCACAAATAGACAGGTCAGGGTCTACTCTGAGGTTAGTAGAAACATTACAAAAAAGGATGAATATATAATATATACACAGTCCTTGGCACATAGTAGGTGCTTAATAGATGCTTATTTTATTGAATTGAATGTTGGTTGAATTGGAGGGCATAGTGAAAGGCAACATGGTATAGTGGATAGGGCATTGGATTTGGACTTAGGAAAACCTGGGTTCAAATATATTATTTTTATTAACTCTAGAACTCTACTGTTATTATTTTTATTGCCATTATTTCCCCTTGTCTGGTTGCTTAATTGAGTAGACCCACCTACCTCTCCCAAATAGAAAAGGAAGTACCTTGGGCATGGGGTAGAAAGATAATTAGTTCCTTTATGGGCAAGTAGAATTTAAGATATCTAAGGGGCACACAGTTTGAAGTATCCAATATGAAGTTGGAGAAGTGAGCCTGAAAGTTAGGAGACAGGTTAGGGTGAGATGAATTTAAGTAGATTTGAGAATCATTTGCAAAGAGATGAAAACTGAATCCTTTGGAGTTGACAATGGTGATAAATTGACCCAGAAAAAAAGAGGAAATGCAAAACTTGAAAGAGAAGGACATCCAAAGAACAACAAAATGATAATTGAGAGACCATGAGAGATTTATCTCTAACAATTCAAAATAGAAACCAAAAGTTTAAGCATAAAAGGAATTAAAGCAGCATAAATAATGCAAGAAACAATTCAATAAAAACTCCCCCTGCCCCTGCCCATGTGTTTGTGTTTCTGTGCATGCATATGTTGGACCCTTTTGGTAGCCTGGTGAAGCATATTGATGCCTGCTCTAGATGAAGTTTTTGAATGAATAAAAATAAAATATATAGAATTACAAAGTAAACCAATTATATTGAAATATTTATCAAGGTGTTAAAACAACCACCACTGCCACCACCACAACAAATATGTTGACTCCAAGTTAAGAAACCCTTCTATAGAGGCTTGAAAAGTAAATCAAAAAAGGGAGCCTCTGAAAAGAGGAAGATGTGAATATTTGTCTATAATTTAAATAAATGTTTAAAAGTAGTCTAATAATGACAGAAGTACAAATTTGATTATAAGCAAAACACAAAGCTTGCATATCATTTAATATAATGAACCATAAAACAGTGATGCAAAAGGAGATGATTGAAACTATGGCTTTTCTCTTCAAGTCTCATATGTGGTGGGTCCAGCTAGAGCCACAATTTTTGGTTAATTCATTTACAAATATGGAGAGGTATGTGACAATGACTCTGGCTGATGTAATTGACTCTAGAAAGGTTATTCTAAAGAAGCCTAGACATGTGGGTGAATGCATTTTATGCATTAAAGTGTTGGACATAGTGTAATATGTTGCGACAAGTTGTAAAAATTCAACATCTACTGAATTCTTGAAGAGATATGCTCAAGTAGCTGGAAATATTGACAAGAAGCTTTTTAACTTTTTGTGAACTAACAGATGACAAATCCTTATACTACAAATAATGCCCCCCCCAAATATCTTTGGATTTTCAAGAAAGAAACTATACTGAATAAGTATCATCACAGATAAGAATATCATCACCAATCACCCGTACATAATACTGACTCCTTTCCCCTAATTTAGGAACAGCAACATTACAGGCATTGCTGCACCAAATGTGTGTCCGTCCTTCATTGCTGAAGAAGATCATGCCATCAGAGAAATGATGACATGACTTGCGCTTGACTTTGTTTTGAGTGAGGGAGGGCTGTGCAGGTCACCAGCCTCACTTCTCCTCCAGAGCCATCTGAATCCAGTGACCAGATATTCACCAGGATGACTGGAGATGACCCAGGATGAGACATTTGGGGTTAAGTGATTTGCCCAAGGTCACACAGCTAATGAGTGTCAAGTGTCTGAGGTGAGATTTGAACTCAGGTCCTTCTGACTCCTGCACTGGTGCTCTAGCTACTGCATCACCTAGCTGCCCCTGCTGCGTCAAATACATATCACCTCAAAACTATGTAGGATGAAAATTTCTCAAAATATAGAGATCTAATGGGAAATTTCAATACTCTATCTGAATAGGATTAAGCACATAACATCCAGTTGCTTTGTCTACGAATGCAGTTGTCCCAAGGATGCTTTCAGTGTACCTGTAGGAGGTAAGCTTACCTTCCATTATTTTGATGCAACTTATAATGTTTCCACCTCAATATAAAATATTAAATATATATGAACAATAGTAGGATGATGACTTGTCTCTGTACCATTTCTATCAAAATGTAAGATGAGGTTTATAAGAGTGACTCCCATGTAGGTAGTATGTAATTTATGTAAATATATCTGTCTATACAGTTGCCAAATCTTTTCCTCATGACAACCCTATGAGGAAGTTAGTGCAGTGATTATTATTTCCATTTTGCACAAAAAGAACTGCAACCTTTGAGACGTTAAGTGATTTATCTTTAAAAACAAAATGTCCACCTCCTCCCTTGATTTTAGGTAGTCTTCCTGGTGTGTACTTAGAAGGCCCTAGCAGGTGTGTTCTACTTTTCAAGGACAAGGCCAGGCTGTGTGGGTTCTGGTAAGTGCAGTAGTACAGGTTTGGGCCCCCTGAAATGCCCATACATTTCTCACCAAATAGACTTCATGTCTAGACCATGCTTAGGACCAAGTGGAAGGAGAAACCAGAGAAAGGTTAAATATAAAATTGAACTTTCTTGCTAGAAGAGCCCTCATATCTATTGTCAGCTTTAGGGAATGGTAGAGAGAATTGCCAGTGTGTTCCCAAAGACCCAGTCAAGAAATGGCACCGTTCCTAGAGGTTAACCCTCTTTTCAGATCCTCTATTCCTTCAGGAACATTTGTCCAGCACCCTGGAGGGGCACGCAGAAGATTAGGAACTGGCTACTGAGCAGAAGCCCAGAGTGGACGGAGTAGATGGAGAAAGAAAAGGAGGTAAGCAAGAAGAGAAGGAAGCAAATTGGATGAAAAGGAAAGTTTGAATCAGTTTTTTTAAAAGTTTCTTTAAAGCTTATTTATTTTGCTGATTTGCATAGTCTCCCTCCACTATTTTTGTTTTACAATCAACGAAATTTTGCTTGGTTGCCTGTACCCTGTGGTTTAATTCAGACCGCCTTTTACCTTTTACAGTATAAAGGAGAAAGATCAGAAGCCCAAGCAAAGATGACCTCTGTGGAAAAGGCAAAAGAATTATTGATCGCCAGCCACCATTAGGCAAAGGGATCACTTCCTTTAGGACATTAGCATCACAGGCCATGGTCTTCCTAGACAGGTAGTATCCGAGCCAATGCATATCTATCTGTCTCAATGTGAGACAGCCAGGACCTTACACTTCAAAGAGAGTGGTGTTGATCATTAAAAAAACAAAAGAAACAAACAGAAGTGCTCAGGAAACAAAGGGGTAAAGTATCCTACTGAATATTTTCCAGGAGGAAATATCAGCTGAAATGTTGTGTCATTTGAAGATGGAATGTATGACCTGCTAATTGAAAGCTGCAGACTAGAAACATTTGATATCAATACAATTTACTTAACCAAATTACTGTTATTAGTGGGTAACAATGACAAAGATTTATCCAACATCCACACATTTAATTTCAGTGATTATTATTTACACATGATTTATTACCCCCAGTGCAAAAGCACAGCTGTAAGGATCACAGAGATGACTCATGATTTGCTAATGCCAAAATTTTTTTGTTTTGTTTTGCCAAAATGATGGTTGTATTGAATCCCCAGGATGAGAGACTGCTCCTGATGTGTAGCTAGTCCCAAGTGCAGTGGAGGAAATGCAGGAGCACTGAATTATAACTTTGTTTCTAATAAAGGGTTCAGCCTTGCCTTTGTTCTTCAACAAGAATCTCTATCCACAAATCTTGAGAAGGATACAAATCTAATGCTTTCTTTAAGACTGTAGTTGGAAACTACAAAGAGAGCATGGGAACACCATGTTACATTCAAATCACTTGAAACGTGTTAATTACAGGGTTTCTATCATTTCTAGGAAGACTGCTTTTCAGGGCCTACTAGAAAAATGCACACAATCTATTCGTAAGCCTTTACAAAAAATTTGCATAATTGATATATTCACTGAGCATCGGAGCACAGAAGGTCACATTCTTCTCCTTCTCTGTAATTCTGTATTGAGCAACAGGAACATCCCCAAAGTGCAGACCATAGCTGGCCGGCTGACCTGAGACGCTAGAAGAAGTTGCATATGATGTAGGTTGCAACATATGTTTCAAAAAAAAATCTCTTTTAGTAGAGTGTAAATTATAAAAGAATTTTAAAAACTCTTTCCTAGTATAATGTGAACTGCCTCTGTGTGTGTATCTGTGTTTGTGTGTGTGTGTGTGAGAGAGAGAGAGACAAGCAGATAGACAGAAACAAAGAGAGAGAGAGAGGGAGAAAGAGAGACACATAGAGACAGAGGGACAAAGAGGGAGGGAGATAGAAGGAGGGAGAAAGAGAGAGAGAGAGAGAGAGAGAGAGAGAGAGAGAGAGAGAGAGAGAGAGAGAGAGAGAGAGAGAGAGAGATTGTTTTTTTCCCAGTGCCCAGCACATAGTAGGTACTTGAGAGTGGCTTCTTGAGTTAACTCAGATTTCAGAAAGGGTGAATCTAATGGGAAAACAATAGACAGGCTAGTTATAAAGACCAAATCACAGAAGAGCAATTTGGTCACTAAAAATAAAAACAATAATTTTTCCTTCAAACTGCTCCGTGCTTGTGAAAGGGTGGGAGGAGATAGGGGCAAACACCTGGATGAGGTTGCAGGTCAGTCATGGAGTCTGGAAAGCAAGTATTGGGAGCACATTATGTGACTGTCTTCTGAAGAAGACCTAGGCTCATGACTTTCCATCTGGAGATCAATCTTTTAAATTGAAAGCATCACAGCAATAACTACAATAAAAGCCATAAGGCTATTGAAAATCCTTCCAAAGTCTTTAATGAATTTCATTATTAATCTTTTACCAATCCATTAAATTTGTAGGCCCTTTGAGATTCTTGCGAGTTCCCTTTTCATTGATTGACTTCTAAAGTTCTTCTGCCCAGATTTAACTGAATACATCAATTATTAAGTAACTACTCTATTCCAGTCATTGTGCTAGACATTGGTGATAAAAAAGAAGAAAAGAAGAAAAAAAACCCCTAATCCCTGCTCTGAAGGACTTTACATTCTACTAGTATATACTGTCATGCTCACGTATATAAATACAAAATGCATACAAATCAGTTTGGAATGTGGGAGATCACTAACAGTTGGCAGGGCTCCAGAGAAGCATGGATGGGAAGTGGTATGGGAACTGAGCTTGGAAGGGAAAGGAGGACTTCCAGAAAATGGGAAAAGAAGAAGACCTTTCCAAGCCTAGGAAAGGAGACAGAAGATGGAATATAATGCATGGAAAATGGCAACTAAATTAGACTTACTGGAATGTGGAATGGATATGTGCATGCAATAGGTGGATATGAAATCAATTTAAAGATATAAGATGGGGGCCCATGAGGAAAGGTTTTAAATGTCAAATGATTGCCTTTGTCATTCATTGTGAGCCTTATGTTTGCCTTGGAGCAGTTGATAGAGTGCTCAGCCTAGAGTCAGGAAGAGCAGGGCTCAAACCTTGCCTTAGATAACATGTCACTTAAGCTCTGTGTGTCTCATTTTCCTCCTATGGAAAAGGAGGATAATAATAGCACATACTAGTAGTGTTATTGTGACTATCAAATGAGATAATAATTACAAAGCACTTAGTATAGTGCCTGGCACATAGTAAGAAGAATATAAATTATTATTTCTTATTCCCAGGATGAAAAGAAAGAGACTGAGTTCTATAGTAGTGGTGAGTGTCCAGAAATGAGATCATAAAGCTATTGGTCCAATTCAGTCCATAGCTTTAATACCTTAATCACAGCCATCAGTGATCTTTCAAACTTCACGACAAAACACATTCCGTGTACCTTAGTAGTATAACCTATATATCATTCCTAGTTCTTTTTTTTTAAAACATACCTTATGTGCTTCTTTTTTTTTATTTGGAAAATTATTTGCAAAAGATATCTTATTTTTTCAAACAAAGCCATTTAAAATCAGACTCCATTTGAAGGACTCTCCATATTGAAATCATTTTTTAGGTGTCCCAGCATATCAAAATACTTTATCAATTTGGCAATCTCTACCATAACTGAATGTAGACATAATCTTTCCTGGTTCTAAAAATGAATGTATTTTGATGATAATATCACCTACTGGATAGGAGAGTGAGTGGGTAAACAGAATTGAGTTTTAATCTTAGATTTGCCACTGCCCATCTGTGTGAATGCTTAAAAAAGATTTAAGATAAATATGATTTTTTGTCCCTATCAATAAAAAGAGAACACATCTGTCCCTACTCACCTCAAAGGAACAGTGTGAAGACTGATGAAATTATATCTGTGAAAATTCATCTGCCTCTTGGGAGGGACATTTTGTTTTTTAAATGATAAGAAATTGAGTTTGCTAACATTCTCTGAAGGTGGAAGTTCAGGTTTATCAAAAGGCAAATACATTGTCAATGAAAGAATTGTTTAAGAAAAGAAGAGCAAAGGCATGTAAATCAATTCCTTTATGGCTTCAATTCTCATCTCAGCTTCCCAAAGCGAAATAGCCCTCCCTGGCCACTTCTCTTCAATAGATGCTGTTTCCCTTTATTAGAATGCATTGTTGGGAGAATTGTGAACTGGTCAGACCATTCTGGAGAGCAATATGGAACTATGCACAAAAAGGCTATCAAACTGTGCATACTCTTTGACCCAGCAATACCCCTTCTAGGTCTATATCCCAAAGAGATCATAAAAATGAGGAAAATTATCCACATGTACAAAAATATTCATAGCAGTTTGGTAGTAGTCAAGAATTGGAAATTAAGGTGATGCCCATCATTGGGGAATGGCTGAACAAGTTATGGCATATGAATGGAATGGAATACTATTGTTCCATAAAAAATGATGAGCAGGCAGACTTCAGAAAAACCTGGAAAGACTTATGTGAACCGATGCTGAGTGAAGTGAGCAGAACCAGAATAACATTTTACACAGTAATAGCAACATTATCTGATGACTAACTTTGATAGACTTATCTCTGCTTAGCAATGCATGGATCTAAGATAACTTCAAATGACTCATGATGGAAAATGCTATCCACACCCAGAAAAAGAATATGGAATCTAAATGCAGATCAAAACATACTATTTGATCTCTCTTATTTTTTCTTCTTTTTCTAATTGGTTCTAATTCTTCTTTACAGTATGACTAATGTGAAAATATGTTTAATATGAATATATATGTAGAGCCTGTATCAGATTGCATGCCATCTTAGGGTAGGGGGAGGGATGGGGAGAAAAATTAGGAACTCAAAATCTTATGGAAGTGAATTTTAAAAACTAAAAATAATAAATAAATAAAAAAAGAAAGCATGTTCCTTGAGGACAAGTATATTTTGTATCTACAACCCTAAGAATAGTGCTTAGAATCTAATGAGTGCTTTAATGAATGCATTTTCATTCATTCATTCATTTGCTCTGTTATTGTACACAAAGACTGATAAAGAGTCATAGGATTTTAGAGATGGAAGAAACCACAGCATTTGCCAGATGAAGAGATTCATCACCCCTTCCCCTCCTCCCCCAATGGAAATGACTTGCCTAAAGTCATACAGGTAGTGAATGAAAGGACTACAATTTGAACTTATGTCATCTTACTTCAAATCTAATGTTCCTTCTACAGTATCAGGTACCTCCATCTTTCCCACCACTAGAATTTCAGAGAGATATTCTGAGGTTGAGACAGTCAGGCATGACCATGGGCATAGGCAGTTAAGTCAAGAATAGCCTAGCTTCTTGGTTCCAGAGAAATGTGCTCTCCAAGGCATTCAAGCATATATCCTCTCATCTACTAGCAGCCATACCTCCCCTCTGCCGTCATCATCTTTTCTGTGTAAGGACAGTAGCAGTACAGCCACTTTTTTAAAACAGAAAGTCTCTCTCTTCCTACCTCATACTTCAGTTGCCTCCAACAATGGTTTTATGGTTGGTCATGGTGATACCACAATTGGGAGAGGATCAGGAAAGGTCATAGATCTACAGGATTAAGAGAGCATGAGAAAGGTGTGAAAGGATAGTCTATAGTTGGTTTTGTGTCTTGACCAATAGGGAAGTGGAAACAGGAAGTGGTTGAGCCCAGATTTCCTAGAAATTCATCTTTTCTAGGACCAGGTCTAAGGATTTTCCTGCCCCAAGTCGATAATCTATGAAACTAATGCTCTGAAATGGTTAAAGCTTTAATCTGCCCATTACAATA
The DNA here is from genome assembly GCF_028372415.1 of Notamacropus eugenii. NCBI lineage: Eukaryota > Metazoa > Chordata > Mammalia > Diprotodontia > Macropodidae > Notamacropus > Notamacropus eugenii. The sequence goes on from NC_092876.1 coordinate 189,241,666, forward strand.
TGAAAGGGTCTGGGGGGGGGTGTCTAGCTTGGGCCATTTCTGGGGCTCTGGAGAACTGAACTCTCAGCCTCCCCTTCATATCATTAAAGGGATAAACTAATTTAGCATACAAGTTATCCCTTTCCCAGGTTAACCAACACCAGTTCCTTCAATTCATCTTCTAAATAAGTGCATTTGAGGGCACTTAGGTGGTATAGTGGATAAAATTCCAGGTCTGAAGTCAGGAAGACTCATTTTCATGAGTTCAAATCCAGCCTCAGACACTTAATAGCTGTGTGACCCTGGGGAATTCACTTAACTCTGTTTGTCTCATACGTTAAAGGAGCTGGAGAAAATGGCAAACTACTCCAGTATCTTAGCCAGGAAAACCTCAACTGAGATCACAAAGAGTTTGATGTGACTGAAACAACTGAACAACAACATATATGCATTCATTTAAGATAAAATATGTTGCCATATTCACTCAAATGCCTACTCAGACTTTAAAGGGTAAAACTTATGAACAGAAAGTGGACAGATCATAACATTTTAACAGATCATGATGTTTTAAGTCACTTATGTTTATATTTATCATCCTTCAGAAAAGTTTTAGAGGTTGAGATTATCAGTTTCCTTAGATATCTAATATCAAACAAACCAGAAATAACACCTCAATTTAATTTAAATATATAGATTAAACAGATAAATACATTAAAAAAAAAAGAAATGCTGCTCTTACTCTCAGTTTACCTACCATCAGTAATCATGAAGCAAATTCTTCAATTAATCTGACATTAGAATGTAAATTTCTTGAGAGCAGGGGTTATTCTTATCTTTGCATTGCGGACCTAGCACCTACTACCTGATGTACTACCGGTGTTTAATAATTCTTTTTGAATTGAATTGGACTTTTTGACTAATCTTGTGACATGAATATCATAGCATTTTAAGGCTGGTAGAGATCTCTTCCAATCAGTGTTGGAATTTTTCAGTCTTTCTATTCTTCTCCTGTAAAATCAAGGGTTTATACAAGGTTAGTGATTTCTAATGTCCCTTCCAGGTTAGTATGTGATGAAACTCTATGTAGACAGGGAAAACTAAAACATTACCCTCCTATATCAAAGTATTCAGGTACAATTTATTATACCACATCATATCATGTCATGTTATGTTGTGTTATGTTGTGTCATGTCATGTCATGTCGTATCATATTATATTATCATATCATATCATTCTACTGCCTCTTTTCAAATTGTAAGCACATTGGACCAGAATTGTACTTGCTGAGCTATTTCTGGTTTTTCTTAATTTTAGTCTGGTATTTCCATGTGTGTGTGTATATGTGTGTGTGTGTGTGTGTGTGTGTGTGTATGTGTGTGTGTGTGTTGTTATTCTCTGTTGATAAGATTCTTCTTGTTTCCCTGTTAATTCTCCTTTTGAAGGTACTATCTTAGGAGATTTCTGATCTCAAGGAACTTAGAGATATATGACAATAATGGTAATCTCCTCCAAGTTTATACTCAATGGATGCAAGGAATGGTTGACATAGACTAATGATATGTTGAAAGCCATTGTAGTGACAAATCAGCTGGCATAAACTGGAAGGATCCTACCTCTATTTCCTATGGAAATATATCCTATACCTTATTTCCATGGAAATACTTTAAGGAAATAGGAAACTGATTGATACTGATCTGTGGGTTAGATGGCCAGCAATATGTAAGATGTGTCCCAGAACCCATGAACGATCTTGATGGAAAGATTTTAAGAGGAGTTTTTAAGGACTTTGTGGTTCCCTACTTAGGGTAGATATCACCCCAAGTATCTGTTCCTTTGTGCCCTTGGGTAGTCAAATAGCAGGGCAGGCCTTCAGCTAGGCTCCAAGTAAATTATACAGTATACACACACAAACACACACACACACACACACACACACACACACATATGAAATATAACATTCTGGTTCTGCACATCCAACATGGGAAGTTGTTTTTATTGGTAGTAGTAGATTGTTAACCCAGTGGAAAGTCTGATGCCCCTACTGCTTGAGCATTTGCAACTCTCTTTTGGTAAAGACTCTAATACATCAGTGAATTGGACCAAAGCCTGGATTTCACCTTGAAGATTACAAATAGACCTCCAGAAATCCCAGATATCAATGGATTCCTTCATATTTCCTAGCACGTTGTGCATTATTCAGAAGGCTAAACTTTATTTCCAGAGGAGAACTCATCCTCAGTCTGCTACATGGACAGACAAATGTCAACAGGATCAAACTCACAGCTAGATGGATCACTTGGCTGCACAACAAAAGTACTTGGAAGACATGACTACAACAATGCAAATGGTGAACAGGAAATTGATCTCTGAGTACCTGAAAAATCACTGAAACTTCCTGGGGATGAATAATGAAACCTATCTTCCCCCTCACAGCAAAAGGTGGAGGGCTACTATTACTGAAAAAAAATTTGTCACCACCTCCCCTCCCTCCACACACACCACACACCACACACACACACACACACACACACACACACACACACACACACACACACACACACACACACACACAAAAGAACATTCTACCTGACAGTGGTATGTCAAATGACTACAGTATAATGACAAAAGGCATCAATAATACTTTTTTTTTAAAGTACTTAGAAGTAACAAGGATTTATGGACGCCTGTGGGATCCTATAGGTTGTAGATAGATACAAAGGAATATGTTCTCATTCAATGAAACTGTACTGGGATCATCTTCCTCAAACCCATCCCACCCGATCTTGAATTCTGTCTTACAATTTCTGGGTTTTAAATTTTTAACCTTATCTTGCCCAGACCGGTTCTCTTTGGCACTTCTCAGACATCCATGCCTAACTATGCTGGCAAGCATACAGCCTGTGGCAAGGGATTGACTGACCCCAAAAGAATAACCCTGAAATTTTTAGTTCGATTCAGTTTGGGAAGAGAGGAAACCAACACTCAATCAGCCTTGGGTTGGGAGGTCTGAGTTTTTCATGCATGGCCTATTGCAAAGAGTTTGGGGACTCTCAAGGATAATGAAGTAAGGAGAAGATATAGATGGCAATCATCCCATGACAGAAACATCACAATGCCTACAGCCAGTGTCTGCCACATCTGAGGTTCCCTTCTTGAAAACCATGAGAAAAGATTTGAAAGATACAAGGGAAAGGTAGGGTTTTGTTGGGGGGCACGTACGTTAGTGAAGTCTTGAGTCCTAAGGAAAAAATCCTGAGACAAGCAAACCAGCTAGAGGAATGGAATAGTGGTCCTTATCTCAACCCTGTTTTATTTCTGCATAATTGTTTTTCTTTCTCTAACATTCTGTTAGTTAATACATTTGCTGCATTTAATGTTTCTAATAAGCACTTGTGGTCAATTCTGTACTTGTATTGACTGGTTCCCTTTCCTTTGTGCCATGAAGGCAAAATGGAAGCCACACAGAGAGAAGGACTTTTCTGAGTACAGGGAGGAGCTCCACTCCTATGCTGTTGTTAGAAAGTTTTGATCATTTCATAACTACGTGTCCAACAGCAGAGTTATATTTTATAAATCTGCCCTATAGACATGAATCGATATTACACTGGCATGATCAGAAAGAAGGTGCCTTTCCCTCCAAGTCTCTTTATTTAGTTTTCTTCCATGAGAATGTCAATTCCTTGAGCACAGAGGCTATCTTGCTTAACTGTATTTGTCTCTCCAGAGTTTGCACTGTACCTGTAGCATAGCAAGCTTTTAATAAATTCTCATTCATTCAGAACTATTGTGGGTATTAGTAAAGCATACTTAAGTAGAGTCTGTTGTCATTCCATTGTGGATGGATATTCGACTAACTTGGAAATCAAAGTTCTGTTCTGGAAACTGATCTTGATTCAAACAAGCAAACAAAAAACTACTTCTTCAAAGATTATAGGAAGACTTTTTGGCATCAACATTAGAGGGGACAAGAAATTAAATAGTGCCTATGAAAAATATGGCAAAAATTAACCAAGGATCCTGCATCAAGTATTAATTTTCACATTTATTATACTTTCATGAGATAAAAAGTAAGAGAATATAATGGTAGCCAAGGGGTTAACTTTCTGGAAAAGCATCAGAAGCCTTTAACCAGAAAAATACAGGATCTGAGGATTTGGGCAGCAACTGGCTCAGGTCCAGGGATGATACTCTATAGTTTTAGAAATAACCTTGGTAGCTGTAGCTTATCTTTAGACCTGTCCAGTCTTATTATTTTTTGCAAGCTTTTTATCTCAAGAAATATAGGTACTGACAACAAGGATCCTTGGAGCAGAGATACTGAAATCTTGCTGGGCATCAGCAGCACGGGAGTTATCCCAAAGTAGCATACAGGAATGCTAAACTAGAGGGGCTCTGGTCAGGAAAATCTGATGATGAACTGAGGGGCCAAATATGCTGGAGCAGTAAGATTAGAACCAGGATGATAAAGGGGGCTTTCCTCCAAAGCTTGGGCTGTACACGTGTAAGAAAATGCCAGTGATACTGTAAAGGAGGGAAAGGGAGGAAACAGCAGACAGAGAGAGCATCTTCAACCACTGTTTACATTACATTTAGTGAAAGGGTATGGAAAAATATCTCCTCTGAGTGCTATGCAAATGACAAGAGGGAATTTCATAATTTAAAGAAGGTAGGATGTTATTTTACGCTTCATATTTGTAAAGGACTTAGCACAGTGCCTGGCACATAGAAGAGGCTTAATAGATGCTTATTCCCTTCACTCCTTTTTCTGGGAGAAGGGTGATTTTAGGGACATTTTGTACTATAAATTTGTTCACTGTAGTTATGAGCCAGAGCTACGTATGCCAATAAAGCACTTAGATAAATCTAGGTCTCCTCTATGTTATTCCTTACCCTTTGAAGTTACAATAGAGTGAAGATCTGGAGCAACAAAGCTAAGGCATAATATAGACAACACAAATACCATAAGAAAAGTACAAATAAAGTGTTGTAGGAATTCAAGGGAGAGAGAGAATATTGTGTTAGATGTATGCAACCTGGGATTATTCTAGAATCACGGAATCTGAGTTAGCATGGATCTTTGAGGTTATTTTATCCAATCCCCAGGCAACACGTTAATCCCTTCTACAATATTCATACAAAGCTCCAATTTGAGAGCCTTAGCTGAGGAGTAGACCATTGCTTCTCAAAGCAAGTTGTTTTGTTTAGGGCTATTCTAATTATTAGGAAAGATTTTCCTTCTATTGTACTGAAACTTGCCTCCTCAGAATTCCTATCCCTTGGTTCCAATTATGTCCCAGGGCCCAAGTTGTTGTTTGTCTTTGTCCAAAGAGGACCAATGACATCATGGGGTGATGTCTTGAAGGCTTGTGCGTAATTTGGATTTAAGTGAGGCAGATACACAAAGTCACCAGGCTCATTCTGTCTTCCAGAGTCATCAAAGTCCAGTGGCAAGATAAGTGTCAGGGTGACTGGTGATGGCCTGGGATACAGTGGATGACCTTCTCATCTTCAATGTCTGACTAAGTTCTAAGTTCAGGCCTGTCTGTTACCCTCACCCTGATTTAGCCCATTTGTTGAGATGGCTTTTGTAGGGTATGGATACTGTGCATGGTAGAGGTTTTTGGAGCCCACAGGTGAGAGTTGAGTGAGGATGGAAACCAATGGTGGATGAGCAACCTTTAAAAGGACTCATAAACCCTTATATCAGAGGTGTTAATCTTTCCTGAACACCTCTTATGCCCCAGGGCCCAAGTAAAACGAGTCTAATCCTTCTTCCACATAACAATCTTTCAAATATTTGGAGATAATCATCCTGTCCCTTCTAAATCTATTCTCCAGGCTAAACTTCCCCCACTTTTTAACCAATCATTATATGGCATGATTTCATGTTTTGCTTTTTTTTTTATCAGCTTGGCCACCCTTTTTTAGACAGTTTGTCACTGTCCCTCCTAAAATGTGATTTCAAGAAATGGATACACTATTTCAGAGATGATTTGACCAGGGAAGAGCACAGTGGGAATCACTCAGGACACTGCATTTCTATTGATGCAAAGATGATTTTAGGGTTTTTAAAAATTCACAATCATTTTCCAAAATAGAATTTTGAATTCCAAGTTAGTTATCTATCCACAGTGGAATGACACCAGGCTCATTTTAAAAAATGGCCATGCCATACTTGTATTGAGTTTACTGTCCACCTAAATCTATAGACGTTTTCCAAATAAATGACTTTCTAATCACAGCTCCCTCATCTTGTACCTGTGCCAATGAACTTTTGAACTCGTGCAAGAATCCATACTTATCCCAATAAATTTCACTTTAGCCTTAGCCTACCCTTCCAACCTGTTAGTGTATATGTAGATCCGAGTTATATAATTCAATGTATTAACTATCTCTTCAAGCTTAATTACCTCTGCACATATGATAAATATGACATATATATACCCATTTCCAAATCATTGAAAAAGGTTGACTTGAATATCAACAAAGACAGAGCTCTATGTGATTCCATATATATTTCCCATGAGGTTGATACTTATCAATTCATTAATCACTACTCTTTCTTTGAGTCTGATCTGTCAACCAATTCCAAACCTAGTCAATCCACTTATCATATATTCTGCATATATCTATCTTATTCATAAGAATAACATGAAAGATGGTAAAATTCCTTCATGAAACAAAGTAGTATATAGTTTCTAGCATATTGTTCTTATATATTAGTCTAGTAACTATGCCAAAATCAATCAATCCATCAACATTTCTTAAGTACCTTCTGTGTGCCAGACACTGTAGTAGATATTAGGGGTAAAAAACATAAAACAGTTCATGTCATAAAGAAACTTATATAGAAGAAGGCAACACCTTCACATAAATATATGGAAAAAAAATTGAAGAAATATATTTCCTTCCTTTTATTGGAGATATAAGGCACTGTGGGTATGTAATGTTAAATACATAATCAAACATGGTAGAGGTTGGAGTTGGTTTTGCTTAACTACCCCCCCTCCCCCATGACATGAGAAGGATCTTTGGATAAGAGAGGAGTAAGGGTATATGTTAAAATGATTACTATGTATAAAAATGTACCTAAAACACTCCCTAAGAATGATCAAGATTCAAATTATTATGCATCCAGTAAAAACATAGCAGTGTTCTTTGTAGTTGTTCAAATGGAAAATGTATTAATAATTTCCTGACATACTAAGAGCCGAAGTACTTGCCAATTGCTTAAATGAATTGGGTCTTAATTTCAGTTGGTATATAGTTTAAGTGACATTTAATAATTCAACTTAAAATTTGTTCATCTCAAAACAATGAGGATATTTTAAAGTCAGAAGAAAAAAAAAGCTGTAGTTCCTAGACAATACAGACGTCAGTACCTCTCCTGGTCAGACCAGGATTGTATGTATAAATTTTTTAGTTAGGGAGGACATGAACACAATGGAGAGTAAACACTGCCTCAATGAGGCAGCTGGGATGCTTAGAGAACTGCAGACATTTTCAAGTAAGGAGCAGTAAGGAATTATAGAAATTTAGTCTGGGCTTGAGGAAACTTAAGGGTGGGAATAATAATGATTGGCCTTCAGCTTTTGAAATTCTGTTATAAGACAAAGAGATTAACTTCTACCAAAAGAAAACAGAGTTAAAAACAATAGACAGAAATAACAGAGACAAGTTTAGGCTCACTATAAGGAAAAAAATGTCCTAATAGTTACGGTTGTCCCAAAATGGGATGAAGAGAGGAGGAAATGAATTCTCCAACAATGGAGACCTTTAAATGGAGACTCGATGATGACATATCAATGAATTTGAAAAGAAGATGCTCATTCAGGTTCCCCACCAGATTAACTTCTGAAGTCTTTTTCCACTGTGAATTTCTCTGATTCTATAAAGGATCTAGACTATACCATCTCTCTTGCTCATTCCAGCTTTAATATTCTTTGACTTTATTATGTAGACAATTGGGATCTGCTGAAGAGTTTCTAGGTAAGAGACAGTCATAATTTAAAAAAAAAGTTACACTGGTAAGATTGATGCCAGCACCAGCTATTGTAGTATAGTCTTCATAAACTATGTCAAATCCTTTATCTTGATTTTTTGGGTGGGTTTACTTTTATCACTGTTGGGCAGACTCAATCTATTATTCTTCCTTCCTGGCCTAGATAAGGTGTCAGCTCTTCTAGAAAGATGGCTTTGATCTCTTCTACCAGAAAGGGATCTTTTCCCTTCTCATACTTTCCTATAACACCTTGAACCTCTTCTCTGTCCTCTATAATCTGCCTTGGGTTATCTCATTTTTAATATGTTCCATATGCCTCTTATTTCATTATAATTTCTTTGAGGGTAGGAATTAATTCCAAGTGGCTAGCATTGGGGGGAGGGTACTGTGATTACAAGGGTACAGTATATAGGAAACTTCTGATAAGGAAATTGGTCAATCAAGCAATTGGAAAACATTCTTTGAGTGCTTCCTAGGCACCAGGAGCTATACTAAGTACTAGAGATATGAAGAAAAAGGAAGATTATTCCCTTCCCTCAAGGGGTTTACATTCTAGGATAGAGGCAATATGAACATAAATTAGTATATATGCAAAGAGTCATTGTAGCAGTAAGCGTCCCAGCATACACTGGGGAGCCTCCTATCACAGGTTCTTAGATCTTCATGCATAAAAGGAAAGGCAACTTTGGAGGGGTTAACAATCACTTTAACCAAGTACATACATCATTCAGCTAATCCAGGCATCAGCACTCTGAATTTCAAAGAAAATACAGAGAAATCAAAAGATCAACAGACATGGCTTCCTCTACCTGAATTCAACAGACAATTGGACCCCAACTGTCTGATCATTGTTTCCAAAGAGGGAAGCACGACATCTAGGTTCTCAAAGCTGAGGGGCTCCTCAGCAGCTTCCCAGAGTCCTCATCTGGCCAAACAAATACTTCCAGTCAGTAAGCCCCAAAGGAATCAAAAAACATGGCTTTCTCTGCCTGACCATAATTCAACAGACAGGTACAACTGTCTGACCATATCAGAGAGGGAAGCATGACATCTGAGTTCTCAAAGTCAGGGTGGGGGGGCCTCCTTAGCAGCTTCCCAGAGTCCTTATCTGGCACTCAAACTTTCTTGCAAAAATTAAACCCCAAAATAAAACCTCAACTCAGAGTATTTATATCTTTTTTACTGTCAGAGGGCATCACAACCCTTTCACCCAGTGCCTCAATAGAAAAAAACAAAAGGTACTTGGGATCCTCCTGCAAAACTTGGAACCCTTCTACAAAATAACTCCCCAGTAAGGCTTCCCACAATGGGCAGGCCCATCAGTGGGTGGGAAAGACCTCTAATCACATTAAAATAATTAACAATACAAATACACACACTGTTTCTAGTTAAAGAAACTCTTGTCTTTGCATTTTACTCCTTGTAAAGACTCTTGATTGATAAAGGCAAGATTCAATCAGAGGTACTTGATTATACTAAAACAAAAATAGCAAAAGATGCTATTTTGATTGCCATCACAATAATGCAAGGTAACTTAGAAGGGAAGGCGCTAATTAAATCCATCCTCATGACCTTCAGGTACCCTCGGAGATCAGCATGTGCAAACATATCTATTACCTTCATGACTTCTTGACTGCCCTTGCTGATCACTGGATTCAAGGAACAATTATTTCCCTGGCTCATGATAACATTGCCCACCCCAAGGAAGTATGTAGAACCAAAACTTCTTTAACCAATGCAGACTGACAATTGTCCTGCAATTTACAGTCTCAGAGGATTGCCTGGGTCCCTAAGAAGTTAAATAACTTGCCCAGTGTACAACAGTCAGTATGTGAGACAGAATTTCATTTCAAGTCTTGGTGATTGCCAGGCTGGTTCTCTCTCTAGTCATGAAAGTAATTGATGTGTTTGCACCTGCTAATTTCCCCACCAGCCGAAGGTCATTAGGGACAGATTTAGTGTCTTCCCTTCTCAGGTTACTTTGTATTACCTTGTGCATACACACCCATTTATGTTCATGTTTCCTCCTCCTTAGAATGTAAACCCCTTGAGGGAAGAGACTAAATTTCCTTTTTCTTTATATCCCTAGCACTTAGTATAGTGCCTGGCACATAGGAAGTACCCAGTGAATACTTGTCAATTGCTTGACTGACTGACCAGTTTCCTTATCAGAAGTTTCCAATATACTGTGCCCTCTCATGTTGTACTAACTCCTAGAGTATGTCCTTATTAAGGTTTGTTGAATTGAATCATACTGATGTCAAAAATGTTTCGTTAAATAAAATTTTGACTCTATGGGTTTTCTCAAACATAAACTATTTGAATAAGTTCCCATGGTACAAAGTAGGATTCATCTGTCCCTCATGTACATTTGTATAAACAAGTATAGAAGCTGAATTCTTACCCCAGGCAGTTTTTCACTAAGCATATCTTTCCTAAATAATTTCCAAATTTCAATCCAGCTCAAATGTAATAAGCACAGCATTCAAAATTCAGCCAGAATTGTCTGATGTTATATAAGGAGCCAAAAAAATGCTGATTCCCCTCTCCCTCCAAGTAATGTCCATTTCTTTATTTCCCAAGGCTTGAAAGATTTCCCACAATGCACAGTGTTATGCAGCTGTGGTGTAGTATAGAGCACTAGTTTTGGAACAGTTTCAGTGTTTGAGCCCTGATTCTTCCACTTAGTACTTAGGTGACCTTAGATCAGTCATTTTCCTTGTTTAGGGTTTAATTTTCTCACCTATAAAATGCAGAGTTTGGACTAGATGATCTTTAACATTCCTTCCCTCTCTAAATCTGTAATCTTTTCTATATGTCCATCTGTGATTTCCATGCTATCTATGGAAGGAGAGATCATTAAATTATGTTGACACTTTTAACAATTTTAGAGATGTATTTAAAAATATGGAAATCAAATATGGATAAATTGAACAATAATATATAGGGCCAACAGATACCTGTGCCTTTAGAAAAATATAGAAATTTTGTCTGAATTTTGTTTGAATGTTGGTTGACATCAAGTGAACTAGCATTCCCCTCCCCCTGACTCCACAACATATCCTGCTTTAATTAACTGTTTCTGTGGATGCACATTATATCCCTTGGGAAAAAAGAATAAATAGCAGTGAGAGCTGCATCGCAAAAAGAACCATCTTGCATGGTTTGAATGTCAGGGTTTGTTTTCCCCTGAAGTTTGTTATGTGTGGCATGGCCATGGGTTGGTTAAATATATATACAAAGGAATCTCATTCATGCAGTTCAGTGTTGAAATGATGCTAATATTAATGAGCATAATTCTCCCTACTGTCAGCACTAGGGCTTGGTGGGTGGCAGGCCAAACCAGATGGGGAATAGTCAGGGCACAGTGACCAGACAGCTCTGCTAGGAATGGGGCAGGCAGTCTGGGAGGGTCCCAGCATGGGACACTAGGAGGAAATCTGAATTGGTGGGGGGAGCAACAGGACAGTATGGAGAGGAGGTCTAGCCAAGGCATCATCTGGTGTCAGGGAAGTAAGGCATTAGGCAATGGGGAGGAGGTGCATCTTGGCAGGGGAACAGAGTGTGATGTCGGGGCAATCTGTTGGCAGGAAGTAGGTGGAGTTGCAGGCAGACAGGAGGATGGCATCAGAATGAATGAGGTAGCCAGCCACAAAGGCTACGGGTCAGAAGCAGAACTCTATCCGGTCCCTGGAAGGACTAGTGAGAGCAAGACTGGATGTAATCCCAGAAGAATCTCTAATCCCAGTTTGACTATAACACATGTTAAGCTATAATAACAGCCTAAGACTGATACCAGAGTAAGGACTGAATTACAGCAGAGTAGGACAGGGACCTAGTTTACTAAAGTTGAGTTATAATAGATAAAGCAGTTACTAGAATCATGGTACAGGAGCAGCCAATAGCTGAGCCAATGGCAGAATGAATTTAATTCTGAGAAACAGATCCATGGGACTTTCTTCCTACCTGCACAATGTCAAGACTGCTTCTAGGGCCAAAAGTGGGCCTGAATCTGCAGGTAGATATTACTTGTGTCCCCATCTAGATAACTGTAGAGATGGAAATCAATCATCAATCTATCAAAAAGCATTTATTAAACACTTACTTTGTGCTAAGCATTGTGAGTACAAAGAAAGGCAAAAGAGGTGCCTACCCTCAAGGAGCTCCCTATCTAATGGGAGAGACAGCCTACAAATATGTACAAAATGTATACAAAAGTGATTGAAGGTAATCTCAGAGATGAAAGCATTAATAGCTAGAAAGACTGGGAAAGGCTTCTTGCAGTAGGTGGTGTTTCAGCTGAGTCTTGAAAGAAACCCAGAAAACTAGCCAAAAGCAAATAGTTTACTTTTTATATTTGGGAGGGCCGAAATAATAAGGTATCCCCAAAGTTTTGGTACAGTTTTAAATCTAAATCTATGGATTTAGAGCAGGAAGGAATCTCAGAAGCTATGCACTCCAAACCCCTCATTTTACTGGTGAGGTAACTGAGGCACAGAGAGTTTAAGCAACTTGCCCATAGTCCTATAGCTAGTTAAGAGGCTGAGGTTTTATTTGAATCCAGGTCTTCTGTGAAAAATGAAACTATTAAAGCCTTTGGGTCACCCTGTACGTTGACATTCTTTTTCCCACTTTCTTCCTTTTGAATTAATTTTAGTTTGAATGGAAAACAGTTTCCCTTGAGACATAAATGTTGCCAGGGAGAATATAAACATGACTTCATGGCATGATGGGGACAGTCCCTACTCAGGTGAGTAAAATGTTATGACCTCTTCATGATCAAAATAAAATCACAGTTGGAAGAGACCCTAGAGATCATCTAAACTAACCTCCAGAGATGCAGAAACTGAGACCCAGGGAAGTTAAATGACTTGCTAAAATCACAAAGGTAGAATAAGTAGCTTTAATAGAATTGGCACAGTGGATAAGGTCTGGGACTTAGAGGGAGGAAAAAATGGGTTCAGATAATGCCTCAGCCTCTTACTGGCTGGGTGACCTGGGCAAGTTATTTAAAGTATTTGTACTTTATTGTCATTTGTAAAATGAGGGGATGGGCTTCAAAGGCCCCTTCCAGCTCTAAATCCATCTAAATCTTTTTGAATTTAGATTCTTGAATTCCAAAGCCAATGTTCTCTCCATTGAATTATGCTGTTTATCTATATGTTATCCATATCTATCTATCTCTCTGTCTCTGCATCGAATCTAGATCTTATTTTTATATGTGGGAGGAACCAGATCCATGACTTCATTGGCAAATAGAGCTTGTGGTAAGGGAACTTCTTTTCAATTTATAATCTTAGAAGGTATCTTGGGAGTACTGAGATATTAGTGATATGCCCTCCTTCACAGAGTCAGGACCTATGAGAAGAAGGATGTGAATCCAGGTTCTCCTGACTCTGAGGATGCTTCTTATCCAAGGCATTTTATTTCAAATGCTGTCCTGACAACATAATTCTTAGGTAGACAAGGTAGGTATCATCCCATTTTGAAAAGAAGACATCAAAGTTCAAAGAGTTGAAATGATTTCCTTGTGGTCATTTGGTTAGCTAGTATTTAGTTAGTATTTCAACTCAGGTCTTCAGACTCCCAGGCCAGGGCTTTCTCCACTAAACCATAGACTCCTTTGGAACTTCTTGTCCAAATTTTCTTTTAGATTTTTAGGTTTCTTTGTTCAGACGAAGGGCCAGAATTAAATGGGAAGGAGAAAAGGGGTGGGTGGGGAAGGAGCTGGGGGAATTCTCCTCTGCCATCAACATAAATCTGTGGAGGATATCCTTCTCTACCTTTAGAATAGCTCCTTTCACCAGAGCCGGGGGAGCGTTGGGCTCAGTAATTAGTGTAAGGATAAATGTAGCCATGAGCTCTGTACAGAGTTTAGAAAGTCTGATGCATTTGGAGTTATTTGTTGCTATAATGAAAAGAACATGCTTCTTTTCATGGATAATAACTTTTGACTTCCTGGACAGCTCTTTTGTTTTGTTTACTTTAATATAAAGTATTCCACCCTTTAAAATATTATTCTCTCTTTTATCTGCTTAGTACTATTAAAAATACATCAATGTGTTTATGTTTAAAAATGGGAAATGTCAAAAACATTTTATAGCATCTTTCTTTTCATCTTTGTTGTTTAAAGGGTTCTGAAGACGAAAATAACATTTAGATCCCATTCCTTTTCTTCCATATCTGGAAAATGTTGATTTTTCTATTAAAGGAAGAAAGGAAAGAAACAAGCACTTTAAAGCACCTACTATGTGTTGGACATTGTACTAAGTACCTTCTCGATATTATCCCATTTGATCCTCACAATAGCTCTGGAAAGTAGTTCCTATTATTATCCTTATTTTACAGTTGAGAAAATTCAACTGCAGACAATTGTTAAGTGACTTTCCCAGGGTAAGTATCTAAGATTTGAATTATTTCTTACACCAGGCCATCCTTCTCTTTAATCCCCTCTATCTACATATATTTGTGCATTTATCATGTGTTAGCTGCATGGTATAGTGGAAACAATTCTGAATTTAAAGTCAGGTGAACTGGGTTCAAATCATGGGGCTTCCATGTGGTATTTGTGTGATCTTAGGAGAACCATTTAACCCCCTGGGCTTTATTTTCCCCATCTATAAAAGAGGTGGCGGTGGGATTAGATCACAAATCCTTAACCTGGGGTCCATGAACTTTTAAAATTAAATTTTTTAATTATAAAATAATGTAATATAAATATATTTGTCTTTCTTTGGAATCCTGTGCATATTATTTTGGGCATTTAAAAACATTCTTCTGAGAAGAGGTTCTTCGGCTTTACCAAACCATCAAGGGAGTCTGTAACATACAAAGATGGTTAAGATCTCCTTGGATTAGATGGATCTCTAAAATCTCTTTGAATTTCCAAATTTGTCATCTTCCATATATACTTTCACATATCCCTGAATATAGTGCTTCATGACATTTACTCTAGTTATGTTAAAACTCTTGTTAAGGCTGAAAGAGATTCACTGAATGATATTTCTATTCTTTTAAGAAATTATTCACACAGGGGGATAATTTCCATACTTGTGATTAAAGTGTCATATCAACGACGGACCATTGAGAAAGTGCTAGGAAAATCTCAGCCACCCAGTGGTCTTAGTTTTTGGAGTTTCCATAAAGAATATAAGTTCTTTTGCTATGGTAACTGAGGGGCATACAGAATAAAAAAGCTACAAGAGACTAGATATAAAACTAAGATTTGCCCTTGCTTTTTACTGTTGACGTAGGAGAAGAAATGCTGGTATAAATCAAATCTCCACCTTTTGGTATTGTTTGGTAAATACACTGAAAAAGGAGGGTTCTTCCCCATAGGTAAAATCAGGCTGCAATAGGTATGGGACGTTAACAACCAACAGGGCTTTCAGTTATCAACAATATAAATGGAAGCAGTGGAAAGCCATATTGTACCTTTAAAAGTGAGTTAATAGTCCCATTCTCTGAGTTGGAATTTATTAACTGAGCACTTCAAGGAGTATATATCGTACAGAAACCTTGTGGATTATATTTTATGGTTTCTTGTAGCAGGAGCACTCACTTATAGCTCAAAATGTGGGTAAGAACGTCATGATCCTACTCCATCATTCCATGGTTCCCTTTCTAATAAAAACTTATCAAATAAAATGGAATCCCTCTAAACAAGGCAATGAATGCCAAAGTTGGTAAGTGCAAATAATAAAATTCTTAGAGTCATAATTCCATGTCAGTGCTGTACCTAGAGAGGTTGTCTGAAAGTATCCATGTGTGCAAAATGGGCCTCTAAGGGTTCCTGAAAGAAATATAGCTTCTAGGGCAGGCACGGTGGTATATACTTGTAATTCCTGCTACTACCAATGGCTGAGGCCAATGGATCACTTGAGCTTGGGAGTTCTGAGCCGTAATGTGAAAAAGACCCTCAATGTCCTCACTAAATCAAGCACCAGTATCTTGAGTCTCTGGGGAATGGGTGTGGTGGTCGTGCACCAACTTGCCCAAGGAAGGGTGAACTGACCAAGGTTGGAAACAGAAGGGTCAAAGTCAGTGAACAGTGAAGTTCAACCAGTGAGGGGCTAGATGAGATAGGGAGACCCACTTAAAAAAAGAAAGAAAAATAAATATGACTTTTTGTATTTTCTACTCTTTTTTGCAATTTCATTTACCACATTTTTATTTTTACTATAAATGCTCAAAGTCCATAAAATTGAGTAACTCATCTCCAATTTTTTGAAACAGCAAAAATGAATGTGGAAAAGATAGAAGAGGAATATTTAGGAACAATACTGACAATGTCTTTTGATCTTTTCTCGTGTTATTTCATTTTTCAGAACTCTGACAAGAAATCTACTAGACATTTTATCTCTTGCTTAGTTATCTCTTCCCTTGACTACATACTACTAACCTTGACACCTTACATATCATCTCATTCCTATTAGATCACAAGCTTCTCATAAGGCACTACCCTGGTGCAGTCCCTAATTGCTTCATGCCTGATTATTACAATAGCCTTTTATTGACCTCCCTGCCTCAAGCACATTTTTGACCATTTTACCTCTCTATTTAATAAATTCCAGTCACTCCTTATTTCCTCCAGAATCACATACAAATCCTTTAGCTTTTAAAACCCTTCATAACCTGGCCCTTATCTTTCCAGTCTCTCTCTCTATATACTCTGGGATCCAGTAACACTGACTTCCTTGCTGTGCTCATTGCTACTCCGTGTACACAGTACCCCATCTCCTGACTCTATGCATTTTTATTGGCTGTTCCTCACACTGGGAATGCTTTCTCTCATCGTTTCCACCTCATAGCTTCCTTTAAGTCTCAGCTAAAAAAAAAAATAACGAAACACCCTCTGCAAGAAGCCTTTTCTATTATCCCTTAATGCTCATGCTTTTCCTCTGAGATTATTTCCAATTTAGTGTATATATTTTGCTTCTACATAGTTTGCATGCCGTCTCTATCACCATAAGCTCCTTGAAGGCCGTGACTATTTTTTGTCTTTCTTTGTATCACTAGTGCAGTGCTTGGCTCATATTAGGTGCATAATAAATACTTATTATGATGATGTAGAATTGTGTCTTATTTTTCTATACCTCCTACATGTATATAGTTGGCACTTAATTCATGCTTGTTGAATGAGCGGATGATTGCACTTTCTGTTTTATCTATGAGGTCAATGCCCCATTTCTATTTACCACTCTTCTCCTAATTCGTATCTCCTGCCAATTTTCCTAATGATGCTTTATCAGTTGGCTTGGAATGAGGCAAAAAGATGCAGTAGAAAGGTCACTGGGATTGAAATCAGAAGAGGTGGGTTAAAGTCTCAGCTCTGTTACTTGTTGAGTAGCATTGGGTAAGTCCTTTTACTTCTTAGAAATTTCATTTCTTTCTTTGTAAAATGGAGATAATACTCACACTACCTACCTCCTACGGTTTTCAGGAAGAAACTGCTTTGCAAGCCAAAAAGTGCTAAGTAGGTGTGACTTATTTTTATTAGTCACAACTTTCTGCTTACACAGAAAAATGAAAAGGGAAGATTGCCTCCTGACCCAGGTCTATCTACTTTTGCATTTAGTCTTTTGCATTATTCAAAATTATAAAAACTTAGAAGCACTCACCTTTTTGCTTCACTGTATTAAAGAAAAAACAAATAGTGTTCTTGTCAGTAATATTTGTAAAAATAACTGAAGAGAAGTGACATGGAACTCTATACCCAAAAGGAAGTTGTCTCTTTAGAAAACTATCCTGGGAGTTAGGAAAAAAAGTAGTTGGGCCCAGAATCAAAGTGGGAAGCTTCAGCACCCATCACTTCCCTTTTAACTGTTTTTTAATCTTCCCTTTTAACTGTTAACACTTGTCTCATTTTTCACAGCCACTGAACATCAGCTGGATGGGTGGGCAGTGGAAGAGAACAGACCACTGCTGTCCCCACTACCTACAGCAGTGATATGTGTATATTTTAATGACAAGGACTGTGTTCATTGTCCAAACCTCCCTTAGGGACACTTTTCATAGTGTTCAGAAGTAGTGTCCTTGCAGAAAACCAGAAAAAATGAAAATAAACAATAATACGCACAGTTTCTATAGGACATCCTTGACTTGTGGATAGGATGTCATGATGAAATTTCCTCCCCAGTTACAGAACTGCCATATTAATCCTGCCTGTGCCAATGGACCATTATAAATCCCAAGCTATTGACAGTTTGGTTAAGACCAGATATCTTGTCTGCCAGCACACACGGGCCTCGTGAGGATGCACTGATTTGTCTAAGTGAAAGTATCTTTTGTTGAGATTAAAAGTGTGTAACTTCAAACCATTCAGAGGGCAGTACTGACATAGTCTTAAATGCGAAAAATTGTGGTACGTTTGAAATTGATTTTTAAAAGTTTTACCTTTTAAGTACATGGTTTACAGTTTTGAATAGTTCTTAAATGTTAAAATGCAGAACACTGGAACATCAAAGAAAACGCTGAACATTTATCATTATAGGTTATGCAGTCAGCACACAAGTATGCTTTTCCCCCTGGTGCCCATAGTAAGTGATGGATATCTAACTGGAATGGATATCAGACAAACCACTATTTAGCCAGAGGCAAGAGCTTAGTGGTCTAGGAATCAGATCTGGCATACCCAGACTCTGGAACAGCATGTTCAAATGCCGATAAGTTTGACTCAGACTTCTGAGGTAGAGAAATTTAGCACCAAGTAGTTTTTCCAAAAGAGACCTTAAAATTTCCAGTTGTGTTGAATGATTATGAATCCTGTAGATCAGGTGGAACTTGGTAGGACCTTTTCTATGTAAGGTGTTTTCTTCCTTCCCTGTATTGTTTCAATGTCATCCCATGAAGTTTTTATGGAATGCAACCAAACTGTTCGAATAGACAAACAATTTATACATGTGGGCTATCTTCACTTCCGAAGTGGCTTATTGAGGCATGTGCCCTGATTTCAGTTGATACTGACCAAGAATGATCATGAGATCAATCTATCAATCTTTGTCCCCATTTCTTAATACTGATCTCCAGCAGTCCTGTAAGCTTTCTTTACAGATATTGCATAGTAGCTGGATTCATCACCATGACTGATTTTTTTTTTTTTTTTGGCATTATCCTTTTGAATGACTTGGGACATGTGGAAACCCAGCAGAGGCATGGGACCATAGCATCATAGAACTAAACCTAGAAAGGACTTTGGAGGCTACCTCCTCCAAACACTTTCTTTTTTCAGTTGAAGAACTGAGACCCAAAGAACTTAGGTGACATAGTCACAGTATAAATCTCTAAGGTAGAATTTGAATCTATCTTTCTGACCCCAGGTTCAGAATTCTATCCATGATACTTCTTCCCAAGCACTAGGACTCAGCTCAGAGGTCAAACTCTTTAAAAACTGTCTTGTCTGTCATTTTGCCAAATGCTTGGAGGTATGGGTGGAACTAGAACTGAGGGTGAAATCACAATTGAGGGCTACTTCTCTATTATATCTCTTGGTCTGAGGGTTGCATATGTGCTTCTGAGCAGCCTGGTCACAAGGTATTTGTCATCAGGTCAGAGAATCACAGCTTTCTGATATGGAAATGCTGGCAATGATTCAATTCAATTCAATAGAAGTTGATTAAGCATTTACCATGTACAGCACTCTGTGTCAGAGGTAACCAGATTGCAAAACTGGTTCTAGCTGCTCTGGTCACAAGAGAAGTGCTAGATGGAGTTGATCATTTAAATGACCTCTGCTACACATTTATGTTTGTTTATACATATTTATACTTTGAATGACCATACCACTGAAGTAACTGGAGTTTCTGCTGCTGAATTTAGAGGAAAGAGCAAGAAAAGTTCAAAGTTTATAGTATGATGCTCTGTAGGACAGTGGATCAAATGTAGGATGTGGAGTCAAAGGTACAGGATTCAGATTCTGGCTCTGCTACTTATTACCTGCTGCTGACCTTGAAGAAATCACTTCATCTCATTAACCCTCATTTTGCTTATCTGTAAACTGAGGGGGGTGAATTAGATGACCTCTCAGGTGTTCTAGGTCATCTAGTCTTCTTGCATGTTAGACTTCCCCACTCCAGTTACTCTTCAATCCAATGACATTAACCTCTTGATTGTTTCATGAACAAGGCACTCCATATCCAGATTCCAGGCATATTCTCTGGCTGTCCCCCATGCCTGGAATGCTCTCCATCCTTAGTTTTACCTACTGGTTTCCCTGGATTCCTTTAAGTTCCAGCTAAAATTTCACCTTCTACAGGAAACCTTTCCAATTCCTCTTAAATTAATGCTTTCCTTCTGATAATTATTTCCAATTTATCCTGTACATAGCTTGTTTGTACTTACCTGTTCGCTCATTGTCTCCCTCATTAGGTAGCAATACCCTTAAGGACAGGGACTGACTTTTGCCTTTTTAAAAATAATCCCTTGTACCTAGCACAGTACCTGATATATGACAGGTGCTGAATAAATGCTTACTGACTGACTCTAAGGTCTCTTACCAATTCTAAATTTCTGATTCTATGTGTTTATTCCAAATAGTAACTTGTGAGTCATATCCAAGAGACAGTACAGATTCAACCCAAAATGTGATACCCTGTATGACTTCTCGGGCAATATGTTGTAATGGAGTGAGCTTTGCACTGAGATGCAGAAAACTTGGATTTGACAGCATGTTCTGTGACATGAGTGCTCTATGACCTGGGATATATCACTTTACCTTTTTAGCTTTCTGACCTTTCATCTGAGTAGGTTTGACAAGTGATCTCCAAGTTTTCTTTTAGCTATGTAAGTCCATGAGCATGATCATCTTGACTGGGGCACTGAAAGAGTCTGAAATATAAAAGAAAGATTGGTATTCTAGATCATTGTTCACCAGTAGTGTCTAAGGCCCGTGCTTTGATGGGATGAGTAAATGGGCTCCCTACGCATATAACAGGCATTCTTTTTTCCCTTAGTTTTTTTTCCTTAAGTGTGATGTTAACTCAAAGTCTTTTGAGAATTTATGAATCTCATTTAGAAGGTTGCTTTTGTAGTCTTCCCCAGTTTCATGCCATCAGCATGATTTCTCTTTCCCTCTCCCTCCCTCTCTCTCTCTCTCTCTCTCTCTCTCTCTCCCCCCCTTCTCCCTCTCCCTCCCATCCTCCTCAAATATCATTGTCAGACATGAAATGCTACAATCTCCAAAGACTTCATGTCACTCAACAAGCAAAGGAGAAACACATGTTGAGATAAATAAGCTGTAACAGATTATCAACAATGACTTGCATACAAGAAATAATATAGAAGATATAAACAAAGGTCAGGGAGAATGGTAAAGAATTCACATTGTAAGACTGAGGGATAATGAATGGATAGTTTCTCTGCAGAACAATCACCTACCTCAAGTTAACAGACTCATCACATTGGGTGGAGAACTTGGGGATGATTTATGGGAGGGTGTGAACTTGAAGAGTATCACAGGTTGAAAAAGTAGGGATGGGTTGCATTCTGTATTATTGTGGGGAGAATGTACATCAATGAAATCAAAGAACAATTGAAATACTCATTTAAAAAATTGAGTTCCAAATTCTCTTCCTCCATCCAGTCCCTCCTCCACCCATTGAGAAGGCAAGTAATATAAAATCAATTATACTTATGGAGTCATGCAAAACATATTTCCATAATAGCCATGTTGCAAGAAGAAAAAAAAAACATAAAGAAAGTGAATAAAATATGCTTCAATCTGAACTCAAAGTTCAGAGTTCTCAGAGTTCTCTGAGTTCAGCTCAGAGTTCTCTCTCTCAAAGTTTCTCTCTGGAGGTAGATAGCATTTTTTACCATGGATCCTTTGGAATTGCCTTGGATCATTGTCTTGATAAGAGTAGTTAAATCTTTTATACTAGATCATCTCTTTACAGTATTTCTGTTACTATGTACAATATTCTCCTGGTTCTACTCACTTCACGTTGCATCAGTTCATTCCCAGTTTTCTCTGAAACCATCCTGCTCATCATTTCTTATGCATAATAGGATTCCATCACAATCATATACCACACCTTGTTCAGCCATTCCCCAATTGATGGGCATCCCCTCAGTTTCTACTCAAAGATATTTCTTTAGGCAAGGAAGTAGAGAAACGGATTTCTCTGAATAATTTTAAAGAACAAGGGTTAAAACATTAAGAACTTACTCTGTAATGCTCAAGTGACTAGAACATTCATTTGACCAGAATACCCTAAACATTCTGATTCACTAAGTTTCTTTCAGGTGCACATATGAGGTAATTGTACCAATACTCATATAAACTCATAAAACTCTGCCTCCCTATTTTATTGATATATCTTGTGGACCATGTGTGTCAGAGTTTCTCTGGTCTGAGGAAAATGCAGTCACAATACTATAGAGTCAGGATAGATTTCTCATCCTCCATAAAAACCATTTTCGAAGTGTTTCAAATGCCGCTAAAGCACTCTCATTGCCTAATGATCTGATTTTCCAATACTATAATATCAATTTGGATTTAAAACATGTTAATATAGAATCACAGTGTAGTCAACAAGCATTTATTTAGCATCCACTATATGCCTAGTTAAGTACTGGGTTACGCGCGCACACACACACACACACACACACACACACACACACACACACACACACACACACACACACACAGCAAAAGACAGTTCCTGCCCCTGAAGAACTCACATTTTAATGATGGAGACAAGACACAAAAACAATATCACAGGTCTTCAGAGGTGATCTAGTTTTGTGCTAATTTTGGCCTGACAATCAACACCAGGAAAACAGAAGTTATTCACTAGCCAGAACTTCACCATACATAGTGGAACCATTGGTCATAGCAAAAGAAGAATCTTTGAGTACTATAAATAAGCTCACTTACCTTGGCAGTACAGTCTCTAAGAATGTGCATATAGATCATGTGGTTAATGAACGCATTGCCAGAGCTAATTCAGTATTTGGGAGGTTCCAAAAAAAAGTGTGGAAGAGAAGTATCAGGTTGCATACCAAACTGAAGATCTACAGAGCAGTTGTAGTTGTGCTGACTTCACTGTTGTATGCCTGTGAAACCTAGACAGTCTACCATTGTCATATGAAAACACTGAATTGTTTCCATTTGAATTATCTTAGGAAGATTCTGAAGATCATCTGGCAAGATAAGGTACCAGATCCTGAGGTCTTCTCTTGAACTGAACTACTAAGTACTCAGACTCACCTGCAGAGAGTCCAAAGGGTTAGTCAATTAGCCTGATTGTTGAACATAAGCTTACCTAAAAGACTCTTTTACAGAGAACCCTAGCAAAAGGCAAGTGCTCACATGGAGGTCAGAAAAAGCAATTCAAAAGACACTTTTAAAGTCTTTCTGAAGAACTTTAGTATCAACTGTGAGACATGGGAGATGTTGCCACAGGATGACCCAGCATGACTTACCCACATCAAAGAAGGCACTGTAGCACAAAGGTAATGTTAGATGTTCAAATCTAGAGACATCTTCATTCCAAATGTTCAAGTGGATGATCTATGCCCCAGCTATGGTAGAATCTTCTGAGCTCGTATTGGACAGATCAGCCACAGTTGAACACACTATACCTTGATCGCAATATTGTCATGTCATTGGTCCTCTTTGAGTACAAAGGACAAACAACAACAGTAACAGACTATCCTGGATGTGAAGAGTAATCTTAAAACAAGTTGGCTTTCACACTTTGCTTGAATATCTCTATTTCATTGCCCACTGACTCAGCCTATTGTACTGTTGGACAGTTCCACCACAGTGAAGTTGTTCAAATAATAATAACACCTTACATTTATAAAGCACAAAACAGTTTCACATACATTATTTCAGCTGTTTTTCACAATATCCCTATAAGGAAGTTTGGCAGATCATGTAGTAGTTTCCCTATAGGACAAATAACAAAATGGAGACTTGAGGAGGTCAGCTGACTTGCCAGAGTACAGATAGTCAGTGGCAGAATTGAGATTTCCATTCAAGGCTTTTGACTTGAAGTCCCATGTTTTTTCCACAGCACTGGACTACCTTACTGCTCACTTACATTCTTCTTCACTTCCTTTCCTATATCCTATGAACATGAGCCTAAACCATAGGTCTAACTATACGTTTTCTTGCTCTCATAGATCCAGTGGCTCCCTGTTACCTTTTGTATAAAATGCAAATATTAAGACCCAAGAGCCAGAGCTCCAGACTACCTTTTCAGCACAGTCCTACTTGACATTTTTTGCAGTCTTGGTTCCAGTTAAACTGTCCTACTTGCTATAACTACATGATCTATCTTCCCTCTCTGAACCTTTGCCCAGACTGTCTCTCATCTCTGGAACATTCTCCCTCCTCTTAGAATCCCTGACTTCCTTCAAGGGTCTTTTACCTCAGAATTTTCCTAATCCTTCTAGTTTCTAGCATCTTATCCCCAATATCTTTTGAATATGTTTTACAATTATTTGTCTATATCTGTAGCCTCCTTCTCCTTCCTGGTTAATTCAGTAGATAAGTAATTTTAAAACATATGCAACATAATATGGGGAGTAGGATGCTCAAAACTATAAAACAGACCCTGCTCCCAAGGAGAATCTGGTTACAGCTTTATTTTTGTCTTTGTATCTCAAGCACATGAAGAAGACTCTTAGTGATTCAATCAAACAATATATATTTATCAAATGCCTATGAAATAAAAAGGGTCGGTGGAATGCTATCATAACTTTGCCTTCTGGAAAATAGTTCTCTTTTGGATAATTCTAATGTACTTTCTCAATAGCCTACTTTTGAGGCAGTTAGTGTAAAGATAGCAAAATCACACACCATTGTTTATTACTTTACAACAAAGACAATGATATACAGTCGGACCAATAATTTATAGGTCTTGTCAGTTAGTATGTTCATATAGCTAGCAGAGGCATTACAAATGGACAATGAATTGGACTACACAGGAGGGGGCTGGTGGGCTGGATTGTCTGTGGGAAATCGCAAGGTTCTTTTAATGATCTAAAATCTATCTCTGAACAAAGGAACATCTATTGATATCAAATCAATTAATCAATAAGCAATTATTATGCTATTCTTCTGGCATTGTTGTCTGACTAAGAGATGGGAAACATTACAGTCTCTAAAGAACTGAAAATTGATATTATCCAAAGGGTGATGTCAAGCTCCCTGCTCGGAGTCAGGAGACTGCAACATATTATAAATAGAGTTATGAAAGAGATGTAGAATAAAAGATCTCATCCAAAATATTCATGAGAAAAATAAAAAAAATATGGGCAGTTGGTACAGTGGGAAAGGAGCTGGGTTTAAGTTAGAGGACTTCAGGTCAACTCCTGGTCTCTGCCACTTATTATTCATGTAACCTCAGTCACTTCACATCTCTGGGCCCCAGTTTCCTCAGCTGCAAAATGGGGAGGGGTGGATTCAAGGACCTTGAAGGTCATTTCCTGCTCTAATTCTATGATTCTATGACATGGCAAGAGGAAGGAAGAATAACTGATAGAAATACTATATGCTCCACTGGTATCCTTGAGATAACAAGGGAAAGTGAGAAAAGCTCCACTACCATTGGATTCACCCCAGTCAAATTTATAAGAGGATTTGAACTAGAGTCATAGAAGATGGGTGTGCATAGTTAGTTTGCTATTTACATTATGGGAGGAAATACTTAACGCTGATGAAATTACAAATCTATTTCAGTTTGAAAGTCCTTTAGATTATCTTTCTCTGAGAAAAGAACAAGATAGTGTAGTCATAAAAGCATAGGCCCAGGGACAAGGAGACCTATATCTGCTACTAGCTATATATGTGACCTTAGATATGTCAGTTCAACTCTCTGGGCCTTAGTTTCATCATTTCCAGAATGAATCAGTTGGCCTTGATGAGTGCTAAGGTTCCTATAATCTCTGATTTCTATATCATCCAAGAACTCAAAATGGATTTTATACATCATGGTATTTTTCTGAATATCATGGACTCCTCTTGTGACTTCCCCTAAGGATATTGTCTCCCCCAACTAGAACATAAACTCCTTGAAGCCAGAGACTTATGTATATGCATCTCCAGTATGGAGTACAATGCTTGTTACCAAGAGCTTATTAAATGTCTTTCATTCACTCATTCATCATTAATTCCAATATCATCTCTATGGTATGAAGTAGTTAAAGGAGAAGGTCTTCCTTCCCCATGTTACTGATCGGGAAACTGAGATACAAAGAGTTTCATTGATACATGCAAGGTGACCTAGAGAATTAGTGTTATAACTAGGAATAGAATATCCTAAGACTAAAGAATCTTCCAGGTTCCAGTAACATGTTAATCATACTGCATGCCTTCTGGAATTATATTTAATTTTGACTGTTCACTAGTTCTGAGCCAATCTCATAAGGAACCTAATTTTATTTAATTAAAATGTATCCTTCATTTTTAATGCCTGTACTTAAACAATTATTTTTTATTACAATCCTGTGTATTTAACTTGCACAACCCTCCCTCCACCTTCATGCTGATGCCTTAACCCCTGAACCACAAAGTTACCTCCAAATGTCAGACTTTAGAATGGTTTCTAAAACCATTTCTCCTGGCTCCTCACTCCAGACTTTATCTTTACTAATGTATTATTTAATCTGGGAATGGGGATGGAAGCAGGTGATACAATTCCCTTCACTATAGGTGGTAGTTTTCTAGGAATTCTTTTTCCATATAGATCAGATTTTCATCATTTTCATTTTTTATTGGTTATCATGTTGGTGTGGCTATGTGATGGCTGGTGTATCAGGATCACCCATGAGATGTTAGAACAGATACTTTGCTAGCCTGCAAGAAATGGTAACTGTGACCTAATGTAAGAATTTAACAGAAGAGGAAGAAAATTTAACAGTTATTTAATAGGCACAAGAGGACCTGGAGATCAAACCAGAGAGGCCCTCTGATTCCATGCCAAAGTTACCATACCATATGGATTTCCTCGACACGGGGCATTCACTTCAGGTCTATACTTGGCTTCCAGGAAAAGAATAATATTATTCCTCTGAATGTAGGGAAAGCATGTGCCTGTGTCAAAGTGTGGAAGGCTTCTTTTAATAAAAAAGGAAAAGTCAGGAAAATGCAGCATTTATTATAGCATTTATATTTCCCCTGGTTAATTTAATTAGCCTCTTTGGTGCAAACTTACCTAAAAAAAAGCATAGCATCCAAAGTGAGGGGGCCACCTTCCTCTGGAGCTAGGCTGGTATTCTGGCCCAGATGCAATTGGAGTAATTATGTATTACCTACTTGTATTCCTCTAAGTGGTTCCAATTAGATTGGAGGAGAGATTTTTACTTTTGCTAAGGGATAGTTAAAAGCATACTGGTACAGCAAGTGTCACTTGCACGCTGAAAATACAGGGGATAAATATAACCAATATTTCATTTTTTAATTTTTGTCTTTTTGTCTGATTTCTTCAGTAATAAGGAATCTGGGGCAGCTAGGTGGCACAGTGGATAGAACACTGGCCCTATAGTCAGGAGGACCTGAGTTCAAATCCAGACTCAGACACTTACTAGTTATGTGACCCTGGGCAAATTACTTAACTCCAATTGCCTCAAAAAACAAAACAAAACAACAAACCCAGGAAATCCCATGGAGAAAATTTATTTTTTCAATGTAGTTTAATATTTTAAAAATATTATTTAGTAATAATTTGAAAATATGGCTCTTCAGACCTAAAGGACAATTAGATGTTTGCAGCCAGGAATAGTTGTCCTTTGAACTTTCCTAGGTAGACCACAGTAGAGGAGTGAATAAGAGTTACCTGCTCTCACTGAAAACTCTGCCTAAAGGCATGGCATTATTTCCCACACATGAGAATACTAAGGGGGAGACAACCAAATTCCCCTTGTAACCAATTTATTATGGAATTAAAATGCCAGAACCTTTAAATCCTTTACTGTGAAATTTCATAATTTTTAAAGTCTAAACAGAGGGCTAAAAAAAGGCAAATATATTTAAGATACAAAGCTCAGTGAATGCATGTAGCACAAGAGAAATAGGCCAGATGATGTTGCTTCCTTATCTATTGGATGGAGATCATCAGTTTTTTTTCAACAGGTTAGGTCAGGGAGGATGGCAACCTGTTGAAGGAGGTGGGCAGCTAGGGAGGTATAGACAGTGCCAACAAGACAGTGTACCTTGTCCTTAGGTTTCTGTTCTATGCCATAGTTATGCTTCCCTTTGGCACACATAATAGTTTTGTTTTGTAGAAATAGGCATTTTTCCCTTTTTCAAAAACTGGGGACTTCCTTAGAAGGATCTCTTAACTTGGGGTCTGTGGCTAGATTTTATGAAGGGATTCCATGGAGTTGGATAGGAAATAAATTATATCTTTATTTTGAAAATTATCAGTTTTGTTCATAATCTTATGTATTTTATGCATTTAAAAACATCATTCTAAGACAGGGTCCATAGACTTTACCAGGCTACCAAAGTGGTCTATGATAGCAAAAATGGTTAAAAATTCTAGAGGATTTAGATTTTTGAATGATATGACAAGGGCTCCATGAGTTAGGGTGGAAAGGACAATAGTAGTGTTAGTTGTACCTAGGAAGTAGCTAGGATTTAATGATATTCTTTCACTATGAGTAACAGTGGAACCAGCACAGGTGGACTCAAGTAGCCTAGTTCCTAAGTTACCAAACGAGGAAATATATATATATATATATATATATTTTGGGGAAAACTGTTGGGCTCATACCAATTCTCACAGAAGAAATCCATGTTGGACTTAAGATATTTTAAAGTCTCTTGGGGATTAATTGTCAAAAGATTCCAAAGAGGCAAAGATTCCAAAAGAGCAGAAAGGAAAAGATCAAACGACACACTCTCTCTCTCTCTCTCTCTCTCTCTCTCTCTCTCTCTCTCTCTCTCTGTCTCTCCCTCTCTCTTTCTCTCTCACACACACAATATATGTATGTATGTATGTATAATATATATACATATATGTTAAAGATAACCAAGGAGCTATCATGAACCTCTTTCTCATCTTTATAAAATCTTTATGAGACTAATCCATGTGTATATCTAGGGCATGCATGAAGAAAATATGATAAAGGAGTAAGGAAGCTTGTACAGAGGATCTTCTACAGCATACCATATTTTCACAGGCACACAGTTCACTAAGAGATATAGAGAATACAATAACCTACTAAGTTTCTTGACTGTTGATTCCCCAAACACATCTGAATCAGTAGAACAATTGCCTTAAAGACTCTCCTCCAACAAGGTGTTTCCCATGCATACGTAAAGATCACAAGATTTCTTTAATAAATAGATCCACTGGGATGGCATTGTTGAAATATCTCTTGATTATTAGAAAACATAAAACAATAACACATATACTCACCTAAAAGTTTTTCAGTATCATGAAGTATATCTGGAACAGAAATTTAATGAAAACGAGAGTACCTATAGATCATGAAGTACTCTAGAAACTCCTGTCTAAATGGTGTTGGTCTGATTGCATCAAGCCCCAGATATTACAGAGAGTTCTCATTGTGATCCATGATCACAATGTAGTAGTCCACATGGAACAAAAGCCCATCAAGTAGATGAAGAATATATAGTGTTTAGATGGTATGAAGTTGAATGAACTGAATTGCATTTGGATAATTACTCTGTACCTTCAATGATATTAAGCTGGTCTTTTACATATACACGTGCATATTCACATACATATACATGCGCATATTCACATACATGTGCAATATTTTTCACATCAATATTCTTATAATACTACAAATCATGAACACTATTATCTCTGAAGAATCAAAATAGCAAATGACTAAAAGGCAATAGTTAGGTGTACAATGAGTATAGATGGTCTATATAATATAACATATTACCAATATTGACTTGTGTACAGCTACTAGTGCAATAGATATTATCCATGAATTTTATGGCCTCAAAGAAAGGCGGACCATTCATGTAGAAAGAATTAAAGATAATTAAATGGACAGCTTCAGTATCTATGGTAGCAATAGTATCTATGAAATGTTAAAATATATATAGGAATGACTTAAACATATTGGGTAGATCTTCTAGGGAGTATACATAGAAGGACATGAATAAGATTTTCACAGGATAAAAAGGCATGGATTGTACATAACCTGCACCTTGTGGAGAGTAGCTATAACAAAAAGATCATAGATTCATTAAGGTAATTAAATATTAAATATCAAAGAGAGATGACTCAGGATGGAGATAAATATTTTCCTTCATTTGTCTTGAAAGTATACTTTTATAAAATTGGAGAAATGGTAGAATTATCCAAGTTTCATTTGCTGCTTTTTTTCTCTGACATGGAGTATTATCTTTATACTAGGAAGGACAGAACAGAAATGGGCCAGATGAACTATATACCAGACTACTGAAAAACAAACAAACAACTGTTTGATAGTCACTCTCAGTGAACCTTGAAATACTGATATAAATGAGAGAAATGCTACTGTACTGGAGAAACTATGCTGATTTTCAAAAGGAGAAAGGTGTAAGCTAAAGGCCAAATTTCCAGTTCTTGGCAAAAATCTTGGCATATTCTCTAAAGGATGCCTTGGGAATATCTAGAATAGGAAGTAGTAGTCACAAAGAGCCATTATAGTTTCATTAGGAATAGGTCATGC
This sequence comes from Notamacropus eugenii, assembly GCF_028372415.1. NCBI lineage: Eukaryota > Metazoa > Chordata > Mammalia > Diprotodontia > Macropodidae > Notamacropus > Notamacropus eugenii. The sequence goes on from NC_092876.1 coordinate 189,272,294, forward strand.
CCAACTAACCTCAGTTCCTTTTTAAGTTGAATTAAGAGTAATTTGACTTAAAATTCAAGGGAATGTTAAAGATTATCTTAGCAAAGTATTAACAAAGGCTCTCATTCTATTCTTTTGGATTATATGCAGAGACATAGACTAGGTGAAAGTATACTTAGGTGAGTTTTGGTCACCTAATTTTGAATATATAGTCATTTCTCAAAATAAATGATTAATTCAATGTCGAATTAGAGATTTCCATTTGAGCACCCCAGGTATTTAGCAAATCTCTATGCTGCTTCATAATTATTTGCAATTTGGATAAGGACATAGATGATATACTTACCACCTTTTCAAATGACAAAGCTGGGAGGCATGGATAGCTGTTTTGTTGAATGAAAGATGGGGTGAAAAAATATTCCGTCAGTTGAGAATGTTGAGCTGAATCTAATAAAATTAATTTAATAGAGATAAAATGAAAACTTGTGGTTGGTTTAAAAGTCAACTTCACAAGGGATACTATTGTGCTATAAGAAATGACAAACGATATTCTCAGAAAAACCCAGAAAAACTTACATGAACTGATTCAAAGTGAAATGACAGAAGGACATTGTACACAATAAAAGAAATATATGATGATCTACTCTGAAAAAGTTAGCTATTCTCAACAATGCCATGTTACAAGACAATTCTGAAGGATTTATGATGAAAGCTGCCGTCCATTTCCAGAGAAGAAACTGGTGGAGCCTGGATTCAGATTGAAGATAAAGTTTCTTTACTTTCTTTATTTTCTTTTTTCTTTTTGGTCTATTTCTTTCACAGCATGACTTACATGAAAATGTACTTTGCATGACTACATATGTCAAATTGTGTGCCTTCTCAATGAAGGGTGGAGGAATTCGTAGCACAAGTTAAAATAAAGAATGTTAAAATTGTTTTTACATGTAATTGGGAAGATAAAATAATAATTAAAAAGAAAAAATGTTTAAAAAGTTGACTTCATAAGTACAAGATCAGGGAGGCATGGCTAGATAACAGTCCATATAAAAAGATATGAAGAATTTATTTATCTTCAAGCTTAATAAACTTAACCAGTATGATATGACAAAGAAAATCTAGCTTAACTTGTGTTGTCTTATAAGATACATAGTATCCAAGAATAACAAAGTGATAATCCCACTGTGCTCTACCATGGTCATACCACATTTGATGCATTGTATTAATTCTGAATACAAACTGAATGGAGGACATTACTTAGGTCTAGATGCTAGAACATCGAGAGAGGAACAATGAGCCTAGTATAGAACCTTTAGATCATGTCAGAAGAGAAACTAAAGATGTATTAAATGGATATATATGAGGAGGTATGTGTGTGTGTACGTGTGTGTGTGTGTGGTTAATTATTCTACTTGGCTCCAGAGGATACTTCTGGAAGCAATGAGTGCAAATTATGAAGAGGCAAATTTTGGTTCAAGGTCAGTATTGCTAACAATCAGAGCTGTACAAAGTGGAGTCAGCTGCCTCAGGAGGTAGTACATTCTTCCTCACTCTTAAGTCTTCAAGCAAAGTCTGGAAGACCCCTTGTTGGGTAAGTGGTACATAGATTTCTCATTTAGGTATGGGTTGTACTAGATGACACCTGATGTTCTGTGATACTGAAACAAGTGGGCTGATCAGATGACGAAAACAATGAGTTCCCAGGAGCAGCAAAGAGAAGGTGAACAAAACATAAGGAGACAAGCAAGTTAAGTTAACCTGGGGATCTTCTGAAGGGCTTTAAGACAGATGGTGACAATCAGTGGGATACAGTAGAAAGAGCACTTTTATTTGCAGAATCAGAGAACAGGATTCAAACTGCATCTCTGGTGCTTAATACCCATGTGACTTTATAAGGGTACTATACTTGACTTCTATGGGGTTCAGTTTTCACATCTGTAAATTGAGGGGGTTGGACTCAGAGGCATAAAAGATCTCTTCCAGCTCCAGACCTAAATTTTCAAGCCTCAGTGAGAAAGTATTGTAAGACCCTAAGATGAAGGTTGCATGGAAGAGAGTGACATGATCTATGGAGAAAAGCAAGTTATTTGATGTAGAAAAGAATTTTGTAACAGTGGAAATTTCCAGTGATTTTTAGCTACTCTCTAACATTTTGGGCTCTTCTTTGGAGACCATTCAGAAGTCAAAGGAAGGTCTGTATATCTGTCTCTGTTTGTCTGTCTCTGTCTCTCTCTGTGTCTCATCATCTTCTTGTCCTATATGGGGCTTAGTCTTCTGCTTAGGGAGAAGAAGAGACCATGGAATAAACTGAAATGTCCCCTGCAAATGCATTTCTGACTAGCTCAGCACATGCCTCTCACTGTTCTGGGATTTCCTTCTGTCATCCTCAGCATAACAAATTAAGCTAATTCTTGTCACAGAATACCTGTCATCAGACCAGAGAATCATAGCTGTCTGACATGGAAAGGGCAAAGATGGCCAGGGCTCCGATAAGCACCCACGGTGGAAATAAGAGCTTGGAACTGGAGTCGCACAGAACCTGATACCTTTGGTTCATGAGGATTTTTGGCAGACCTTCTGGGATCCATTTACCCAAGTTCACCTTCCCAAACCTTCCCTCTGAGATTTGGATTCCTCTTGAAAATTCCTTTCGTAGTTCACCTTTAGAGATTCCCCAGATGTCTGTCAGGACCTATGAGGTGAGCACTGTTCTTTTCACCAGCAAGCTTGGCTCCTTCTCAAGGAAAGTCAATAGGTTCACGGCTCTCAGGGGACTGGCCTGCATCTGGGCCCACGAGGCTGCAGGCAAGTTATACCAAATTAAAAAATAAAGTTGGCTCAATTTGTTGCAGCCCAATCAATAGCTCAGTTTTGTGCGAAGTATTGTGAACCAAAGACCTCACAATATAGAACGGAAGCAAAGAATGTACACACAAGAGGACAAAAATGTTACACACTTTGTTCTTGTTAGCAAGAAAACATTTCTTGTCCAGTCCACTACTTCCCACCTGCTATTATCTTCCTCATAAAACCCTTGATCTTATCTTATATGTATGCATACACTCACATATAATGTATATGTATAAATGTATGTATATGTTATTTGTGTATATCATGCATATGTTTGTTGACTGAACCAAAGACTTAATTTTATAGGCAATGTAGAGCTATTGAACACATTTGAGCAGAGGAATAGTATTTAAAAAAAGCAATGATATGGTAGATTAGTCAGTCAATAGGGGCAAATTGTATTGGAGGAAAAGAGAAAGGAAAGGAGAAAGGGAGGAAGGGAATAAGCATTTATGTAGCATCTTCTGTGCGTTAGGCATTGTGCTAAGCACTTTACAAATACTATCTCCTTTAAGCCTCACAACAGCCCTGCAGGGAAGCTGATATTCTTATTCTTATTCCCATTTTACAGTTAGGAAGATGAAGCTAAGTGATTGGCCCAGGATCATACAGCTAAGAAGTATCTGAGGCCAGATTTAAATTCAGCTCCTCTTGATTCCTGGCCTAGTACTCCATCCACTGCACCACCTACGTGTCCAGACGGATTAGGAGACTCAAGGGAATGAACTTTATTAGCCAAAGAGACAGGCAGGTAGGTGGCACAGGGTATAGAGTGCTGGGTCTAGAATCAGGAAAACTCAATTTCTTAAGTTCAAATCTGACCTCAGACATGTACTAGCTGTGTGATCCTGGGCAAGTCATTTAACCTTATTTGCCACCATTTTCTCATCTGGAAAATGAGCTGGAGAATGAAATGGCAAACCAATCCAGTATTTTTGCCAAGAAAACTACAAATTGGGTCACAAAAAGTTGGACGTGACTGAAATGATTGAACAACAATAAAGCCAATGAGACAAATATGAAACTGGGAATTCTTAAGATTTTTACTCTGCCTCAGAAGAAAGTAAAAAAAAAAATTACCTCAGTTTCTTCTCATGACTCTAATTCCTACCTGACACCTACCACCCAGTGAAGCTGGCACATGCTTCCAACAATAGACATACTCACCATGTTGCCTCCATGATCCAGTTTCTGAGTGAAGAGTCAAAGGCAAGGTTATGTCCTTTGCAAGTGTCTCATGACCATGATCATGACTCTCTTAGCTCGAAATCTTTCTCTTTCCTCCTTGGTCAGTGGTTGTGGAATGAACCTTTTGAATTCCCTAAGTCTGTTTTCCTTGCCTCAGGCTCTCAGGGAATGATGGTACTGGATTTTCTCTTCTAGTCTCAGGATCATAGATTGAAAGCTGGAAGGGACCTTAAAGGTCCAGGAATCCAAACTGTACAGATTTGGAAAGCAATACTCAGTGAAGTTACAGAAATTACTCAGATCACAGAGATGGTAAGTGTCTGAGGTAAGATTTAAACTCTGATCTTCCTGACTCTAAATGTTGTCCTCTGTCTACCACTTGATGCTGCTTGCATTCCTTTTGACAAAAGTGTTGTAATAGCCCAAGTGGGAGATATCCAAGGCCTGGTCACCTCTAATATATAGGTTTGTCAGAAATCTTGAATATCTTCATTTGTTCCACTCTAAGAGGACACCTAGAAAGTCAGGAGTCCTTTTGGCTCTGATTTAGATCTTAGCAGGGTGGTTGGCATATTGGCAGTGCCCAGTGCTTATTGACTTGAGACAGTTTGTCCACAGTCATGCAGTTAGGAGTCTAACTTCTAAAACAAAACAAAACAAAATCAAACCTAAGAAAACCTGAGTTCTGGAACCCCTTGAATTGTAACTTCCGTATGTCTCTCTTTAGACTCACAGGGCAATATGGTACAAGTGTGAGGTAGCAAGTGGCTGGGAATGATGGGCCAGACATATGGAACAGGCAACCTGAGGATCAAGTCTGTTCATCCCTTCACCAACTCCTTTTTTTCATTCTCTGGTCAAATTTCAGGTTCTTAATTTCGTTCTTGCAGAGAAGAGCATTCTTAAGAAAGGAGAATGGTTGGTCCTCAGCTACTGCTGGAAAAAATATCATGTTGAGTCCTGGATATAAGCCATCAATTCCAGTGGAAATAATGACTTGTAGCACGACAGCCTGTTGTAAAATGTGGTGAAAAATGCATAAAGTCTTGCATCTGGTTTGAAATTTATCTTTGCTACCAAGACTAGCAGGCTGCACAGTTTGCTGTATTTTGGGGTCTTTATTCATCCATCGGTAATGACCCACTTCTGGGAGAGATTTCAAAGTAATTTGTTTTATTTGCCAAAACACTGGAGAATTGGTGTTTTGGGCTCCCCCATCCCACCACACAACGGTTTATTTATAAGAATGCTAATTTGAGACAGTTGATGAGTGCTATTACAAATATAAGCCCTCTAAAAATGACAGACTTCAATGAAAGTCCTACCAGCTACTCTCAGGAGGCAGTGGTGGTCAATATAAAAAGGTCGTTGTTTTTTCTTTCTTTTCTTTCCTTCCCTTTGCCTCCCTTCCTTCTTTCCCCTTTTTCTCTGAGAGGACGAATGGAATAGTAAATAGTATGCTGCTCTTGGAATCAAGAAGACAGACTCAAATATTGTCTCTGACTGTTACTAGCTATGTGGGTCACTTCATCATTCTAAGCCTCAGTTTTCTCATCTATAAAGTGGGGATAACTAGTCCTATATTACTTACCTCACAGTTTCATCATAAAGTTCAAATGAGATAAGACAGAATAAAACTCTGCCAACTTTAAAGCATTTCTCAGCTGTCCTCCATATTATTATATTTTTTTTGAGTAAAATTGTTATGTTGTTCATGACTACAGTGACTTTTCCAAACTTACGAACAAGATCATCTCTTTATTCTAGTTCTATAGTCCAGAATGTCAAGAGATTACTTGTGGTTCCCCTAGCTTTAAATAACTATAAAGCATACCTTAATATCAGTGCCATGATTCAGTGGTGAGTCTGATGGGGATCTATTTGGAATCATCTAAATGCCTCCTGGTAACTGTCAACTTAATCCAGGGAGCTAATTCAGGGTGGGTTGTAGTACTATTGCTAATTTGGAAAGTCAAATTTGGATTTACTTCCTGGAAGCATCAGCTCTGGAATGAGCCAGCCGTCACTCCCCATTCCTGACAGGAATCCAGAGTCCTCTGATGCCCAGGAGACAGTGAATAGAAAAGGAAGCCTGTTCCTATCATTTAGATCTAAGGTTCTTCTTCTTCTTCTTCTCCTTCCTTAGGAAAATTAAAAAGACTTTTCTTCTATTGTACCAATTTAAAATCTGAACTTGCATTGATTACAATTAAGGGTATTTATGTTATTAATTATTATTATTATTATTATTATTAGACAGTGTAATTTCCTACTAGCAAATTCATACGATTATGAGCAGATAATAAAGAGTTAAGAGAAAATTAGAAGAAATGACTCCCCCATTCCTTCTCCATTGTCCCAGTCTAAACCTCATATCTGTGTCAGGAAGAGAGGGCCATTGATACATCAGGAACATGAAGCCATAGTGGTCAGGGAATGCCTTTCAGAGAGAATTTTGACCCTTTTTCACCTATATCTCTTTGCTGTAGTCAGATTCAATTATAGTCAACGACGAACATATATTATGCTCAGGTAGAAGGCACTATAATAATAAATAATATTTATTAGAGGTTTAAGGCTTGCAAAGCACTTTACAAATGTCTCATTTTATCCTCACCACAACCCTGGAGAGGGGTTACTCTTATTATCTTCATTTTACAGATGAGGAAATTGAGGCTGTTGGAATTTACACAACTTGGCCACAGTCACGCATCTAGTAAATATCTGAGGCTGGATTTGAACTCAGTTCTTTCTAATTTCAGCTTTTGCACTCTCTCCATTATGCCACTTGCCTGCTCTAAGGCTGCACTATCCTGAAATTCTACATATAAACACTCACTCCTCCACCACCATTAAGAAAAAAGAAAAGGGACATTTCTCTACTTGTCCCTGCCCCAGACAGAGGGGTTGTGTTTGTGTGTGTGTTGATTTATTTTTTTAAATTAAATTGATTTTTACTACAAAGAAGTAACTCACGGCGAATTCTGTACCCAGAGGCCACAGAACATTGGAGCGAGGGAGATTTCTGTTCCGGAGAGACCTGCAAACCTCTCGTAAAAGGTCCTTCGTGCTGCGGACTGGGCGCCGGGACTGGGAGCTGAGTACAGCCCTGCCGTGGCCGAGAGGAACAGATCCGAGCGGGCTTCAGGGACGGGATCTCCAGCGGCCGCACAAGTACCTCCACCCACAGGTGACGGGGGTCGGTGAGAGAGTCCCTTTGGCGGGTCGAGGGGGGAGTGGGGTGCCCCCATGGCTCGGGCCCCCTTGGGAGACAGAAGCTGAGGGGCAGCGGCAGACCAGGGCTCTCCAAGCAGGCAGGAGCCTGGATCCATTGTTGAAGGTCTGTGCATAAACTCCCTGAGGGAACTGAGCCTGAGAGGCAGCCCTGCCCTCACCTGAGCATCTGAACTTAATCTCACACTGAATAGCAGCCCTGCCCCCGCCAAAAGCCCTGAGGCTGGAAGGAGCATTTGAATCTCAGACCCCAAACACTGGCTGGGAGGATCAGGAGGTGAGGTGGGTGTGAGGAAAATATTCAGAGGTCAAGTCACTGGCTGGGAAAATGCCCAGAAAAGGGAAAAGAAATAAGACTATAGAAGGTTACTTTCTTGGTGAACAGGCATTTCCTCCCTTCCTTTCTGATGAGGAAGAACAATGCTTACCATCAGGCAAAGACACAGAAATCAAGGCTTCTGTGTCCCAGCCCACTCAATGGGCTCAGGCCATGGAAGAGCTCAAAAAGAATTTTGAAAATCAAGTTAGAGAGGTGGAGGAAAAGCTGGGAAGAGAAATGAGAGACATGAAGTCAAAGCATGAACAGCAAATCAGCTCCCTGCTAAAGGAGACCCAAAAAAATGTTGAAGAAAATAACACCTTGAAAACTAGCCTAACTCAATTGGCAAAAGAGGTTCAAAAAGCCAATGAGGAGAAGAATGCTTTCAAAAGCAGAATTAGCCAAATGGAAAAGGAGATTCAAAAGCTCACTGAAGAAAATAGTTCTTTCAAAATTAGAATGGAACAGATGGAGGCTAAGGACTTTATGAGAAAGCAAGAAATCACAGAACAAAGCCAGAGGAATGGAAAAATGGAAGATAATGTGAAATATCTCATTGGAAAAACAACTGACCTTGAAAATAGATCCAGGAGAGACAATTTAAAAATTATGGGACTACCTGAAAGCCATGATCAAAAGAAGAGCCTAGACATCATCTTTCATGAAATTATCAATGAAAACTGCCCTGAGATTCTAGAACCAGAGGGCAAAATAAATATTCAAGGAATCCACAGAACACCTCCTGAAAGAGATCCAAAAAGAGAAACTCCTAGGAACATTGTGGCCAAATTCCAGAACTCCCAGGTGAAAGAGAAAATATTGCAAGCAGCTAGAAAGAAACAATTCAAGTATTGTGGAAATACAATCAGGATAACACAAGATCTAGCAGCTTCTACATTAAGGGATCGAAGGGCATGGAATAGGATATTCCAGAAGTCAAAGGAACTAGGACTAAAACCCAGAATCACCTACCCAGCAAAACTGAGTATAATACTTCAGGGGAAAAATTGGTCTTTCAATGAAATAGAGGATTTTCAAGCATTCTTGATGAAAAGACCAGAGCTGAAAAGAAAATTTGACTTCCAAACACAAGAATGAAGAGAACCATGAAAAGGTAAACAGCAAAGAGAAGTCATAAGGGACTTACTAAAGTTGAACTGTTTACATTCCTACATGGAAAGACAATATTTGTAACTCTTGAAACATTTCAGTATCTGGGTACTGGGTGGGATTTCACACACACACATGCACACACGCACACACACATAGAGACAGAGTGCACAGAGTGAATTGAAGAGGATGGGATCATATCTTAAAAAAAAATGAAATCAAGCAGTGAGAGCGAAAGATATTGGGAGGAGAAAGGGAGAATTGAATGGGGCAAATTATCTCTCATAAAAGAGGCAAGCCAAAGACTCATTAGTGGAGGGATAAAGAGGGGAGGTGAGAGAAAAACATGAAGTCTACTCTCATCACATTCCACTAAAGGAAAGAATAAAATGCCTACTCATTTTGGTATGAAAACCTATCTTACAATACAGGAAAGTGGAGGATAAGGGGATAAGCAGAGTGGGGGGGGATGATAGAAAGGAGGGCATGGGGAGGAGAGTGCAATTTGAGGTCAACACTCATGGGGAGGGATAGGATCAAAAGAGAATAGAAGTAATGGGGGACAGGATAGGATGGAGGGAAATATAGTTAGTCCTATACAACACAACTATTATGGAAGTCATTTGCAAAACTACACAGATTTGGCCTATATTGAATTGCTTGCCTTCCAAAGGGAAGGGGTGGAGAGGGAGGGAGCTAAAGAAGTTGGAACTCAAAGTGTTAGGATCAACTGTAATGTTCTTACCACTAAGAAATAAGAAATACAGGTAAAGGGGTATAGAAAGCTATCTGGCCCTACAGGACAAAAGAGAAGACAGAGACAAGGGCAGAGAGGGATGATAGAAGAGAGAGCAGATTGGTCATAGGGGCAATTAGAATGCTTGGCGTTTGGGGGGGGAGGGGAGAAAAGGGGAGAAAATTTGTAACCCAAAATTTTGTGAAAATGAATGTTAAAAGCTAAATAAAAAAAAAAAATGAAAAAAAAAATGAAGAAAAAAGAAAAGGAAAAAAAACCTCTCAATTCATTCCCTTAAAGAATTTATAATCTGTGTGTGTGTGTGTGTTTCACATCTTATTTTACTAGACATAACTAATTGCAGAACTTTATTCCTTCTCTTTCTTTCTCCTCCCTCTTGTATTTAAACTTCCAACCTCCTAAATCAGGAGTGGGTACCTCTGGGCAGTTCAAGTCAATTTCAATTCAATAAACATTTATTCAATACAGTTGTAACCTAACCACCATGGTGCATAGCAGCAGTTATATAGGTACCATTGGGAAAATTTCTGCCCATCACTCTCCCAATATACCCACCTCCTTTCTTCAGCTCACTTTGTGGCTCTGCTATGAGCCCTGGACAGTGATGACAGGTGAGTAAGGGACTGACCCTACCACTTTTTGGGGGGGTAGGAGTGGCACAGAGGGAATACCACAGGATGAGCAGACATGGATGGATTATGATCTACATGGAAGATCTTATTACATGAACTTTCCCATGAAACCCATTCTTTTTCTAAACTTCCCTAATACTGTCTAGGGCACTATCATCCTTCTAGTTAGTTATCTAGGTTTGCAATTTTAGTGTCATTTTTGAGTCCTACCTGTTAGCATTCAATCATTTGCCAAATCCTGTCTTATTTATCTCTATAGCTTGTATATACATCCCCTTCCCCCCCATCCCTTCTACAACCACCATCCTCATTCAGGCCCTCATCACCTTTCGCCTGAACTATTTCAAAAGCTTCCTGTTTGGTCTCCCTGCCTCAGGTCTTTCTTCTCTCTCCAATCTATCTGCCACACAGCTACCAAAATGATTTTCCTAAAATGTAGGCCTGACACTGTCATTTCCTTAAGTTTTCTATTGACTCTGGGATCTAAAATTATTTCATCTTTATCTCTTTCTTCTAAAAAAAAATCTATTTCTGCTTAAATTTTATGTCAATTAATTTAGCAGTACATGTATTTAATTTACAAATAAATAATTATATAGATATAGAATTATGTGGCCAAAGGATTTTATTAGTGGGATATATGATCAAAACAGTTTAGAGAACACTGCTTGACAGCTGTATGAAGCTCCCTGAAGCAGAGCTTACAGATGACTTTTTCTGAGACACCTAGAAACCAGGATTGGTGATCAAATCTGGGGTTATTACTGTAAAATAGGGACTCTTGTCAAATTAAATAATTTAACTTGTGCTGTTCATCATCTTCTTCCTAAATGAAAATTCACTTCTCCAATTGATATCAAATACTTAAAGCAAATAAACCAATTTCCTATTCCCAAGGAATTCAGTAAGCTTGTGTTGTCAATGGTCAATTTTAGGTTCTTTGATAAAGCTGACCAATACTTTACCATTATTCTAATATGTTAACTTTGACTGACATTTGAAATAGTAATGTTAGAAATGTGGGTGAATAATTTGTCTCTTCCAAAGCATTGATGAGTTCAACAGTTCTTTAAGATATTCTAGAAAGAAATGCACTCAATAAGCTGTCTACAAATGGAATCTATAGACTTCCCTTGGCCTTATAGTTATTTCAACCGATCTTTGGCTGTCCAGGTCTTTTTATTGCTTAGTCTGAGAATTATTTTTGAAACTTCAGCCTGGTTTGTGCTGGACAAGTGCTATGTTGTTTCAGAGTTGCTTTCCTTGCTATCCCTGCCACCTTCCTGACTCATCCAATTAAACTGAATGATCTCTTGTTATATTAAGCTTCTTCTGAAGAAATTATTTTTGCAATTCAGTTTTGCACTGATATTTCTGTTTTCCAGTTTTTGTTTTTACAATCAAGCTCTCCTCTACCTCAACACCAAAAAGGCTTAATATGCACAAAATCAATTTTTAAAAATCCAAATGTGAATTTTTTTATAACACAGGAAAACAAAATTAACAAAAATTTCAATATTCATTTTAGCCAAACTAATTAACATCTTTTAATCTGGTGACCTTTTTTTTGAGTTTTGTAAGATTTTCTTTCCTTTATCTTCAGATTGGGGTTGGGAGAAGTCCTATCTCTCCTGCAGTTCCCTCTTATCCTTTTTCTCTTATATGATCTATCTCTCCATCTCCAGTGACTCTTTCCCATGGTCCTTCAGATATACTCAGTTCTCCTATATTATTAAAAAAAAAACCCAACTAAACAAAAACTGAACATTTGACCACATCTTCCTACCGAATTTTGTTATTATCCCATCTCTCTCCTTTCTTTTACCAAATCTAGTCTGAATCAGACCCACTAGACTGTGCTATGGCTATCTTTATATCATGATACTTTTTGTGTACCCCTTTCCACCTTTGGCTCTTCAATGGGAATAAAATCATTTTTGCAAAAGATGTCAACAATCATACTCACTATCCCTGTAACTTCCTTAATCAAAACAACCCTCCCTAACCACCACACCACCATGAATATTATCTTCAGCGATTAAAATAGAAACTCCTTAAGAGCAAGAACTATCTTGCTTTTTATATTTGTAGGTTCATCTTAGCACAGTATCCAACATATACTAAGAGCTCATTAAATTGATTTTCTTCATTTCTTCATCCATTCATTAAAACTGGTAGATATTTAGAAAGAATAACATGCAAACTACTTTGTACAAACAAGTTATATACAGGATAAAATTAGAGATAATCAATGGAAGGAAATCATTGCAATTAAAGAGGATTGGCAGAGGTCTCCCATGGTAGGTAGAATTTATTTGGTATTTGAAGGAAGCCAGAGAAGGCTGAAGGTAGATTTAAGAAGAGAGAGAATTCCAGGCTTGAGGGAAAGTTAGTGAAAACCACAAGAGTTGGGAGATGGAGTATTGTGCTTCTGGAACAGTAAGGCTATTGTCACTGGATTAGAGAGTCCATGGTGCTGAAGGGTGTTGGTATGGTGAAAAAAGACTGGAATGGCATTGGAGAAGGGAAGTTATGAAGGCTTTTGAATGCCAAAAAGAGATTCTTTTTTTGAACCTGGAGGTAATAGGGTGCCACTCAAATTTATCGAGTGGAGGTTGATATAGTCAGACCTATATTTTAGGAACATCACTTTGACAACCTGACTGGAGAATGTACTGCAGTGGGGAAAAAGCTTGTGGCCAGCAGACCAACCAGAAGGCTATTGTACCCATGTGTGAGATGATGAGGAACTTCACTAAGGTAGTGTCAGTGTCAGAGAAGATAAAGCAATATATACCAGATATGTTATGAAAGTAAATTTGACAGGCAGTAGATTTGATATGACAAAGAATGAGGAGTTGAAGATGACACCTAGGTTTTGAAGCTAGGTGACTGGAATGATGGTGGTAACTTCAAACATGATTGGAAAGTTAAGAATAAGAGAAAGTTTGTTTCAAATGGAAGGACAAGATTATCAAGGGAATTGATGAAAAAAATGTGAAGGAAGGTGGTCAAGCTGTACCAGATTTTAACCTATATTATAAAATTGTAATTATCCAAACAATTTGATACTGGCTAAGAAACAGAGTGGTGGATCAGTGTGATAGATTAGATTCCCAATACATTGTAGTAAACAACCATAATAATCTGGTTTCTAATAAACCCAAAGATCGCAAATTTGGGGATTAAAAACTCATTATGTGAAAAAACTTCTGAGAAAACTTAGAAGACAGTATGACAGAGAATAGGTATGGACCAACATCTCACATCATATTCCAAGATCCAGTCAAAATGGGTACATGATTTACAAATAAAGGGTGACACCATAAGCAAAATAGGAGAATATGAAATAGTTTACCTGTCAGATGTATGAGTAAGGGAAGAATTCAAGATCAAACAAGTGATAGCATTATGAAATGTAAAGTATACAATTTTGATTATAAAAATTAAAAAAGTTTTTGCACACGCAAAACCAATGCAATCAAAATTACAAAGAAATCAGAAAACTGGGAATTATTTTTCTGCAGCAAATATCTCTGATATATTTCTTAGTTAGAGAATTGAGTCAAATTTATGAGAATATAATTCATTTCCCAATTTATAAATGGTCAGATGATATGAGGAGGCATCTTTCAGAAGAAGTAATCAAAGCTATTTATAGTCATATGGGAAAATACTCTGAATCACTATTGATCAGAGAAATACAAATTAAAACAACTCTGATAGGAGAACCTATCAGACTGACTGACATGACAGAAAAGGAAAATGATTAATGTTGGAGGGAATATGGGAAAACTGCTACACTAATGCATTGTTGGTAGAGTTTTTAACTGATTCAATCATTTTGGAAAACAATTTGGAACTTTCCCTAAAGAGCTATAAAACTGTGCATGTCTCAGCAATGACACTACTGGGCCTATAACCCAAAGAGATGAAAGAAAAGAAAAATGAACCTACTTGTACAAAAAATATTTAAAGCAGTTTTTTTTGTGGAGGTTAAGAACTGGCAATCAAGAGGATGCCTATCCATTAGATAATGGCTGAACAAGTTGTGATATGTGATTGTGATGGAATATTATTGCTGTAAAAAATGATTTCAGAAAAAACGAAAGATTTACATGATTTGATGCAGAGTGAAGTGGACAGAACCAGGAGAATATTGTGCACAGTAATAGCAATATTGTACAGTGAAGAACTATGAATGACTTGGCTATAGCAGTGATGATCCAAGACAATCACAAAGGACTCATGAAGAGAAATGCTGTCTGCCTCCAGAGAAAGAACTGATGCTATCTGGATACAGACTAAAGCATATTATTTCTCTGTCTTTCTCTCTCTTCCTTCCTTCATTTCTTTTTTTCTCTCTCCCCTTTAGTTCAAGTTTTCTTATACTAAATGACTAATATGGAAATGTCTTACATGATTGCACATATATTACCTCTATCAGATTGTTTACCATTTTAGGGAGGGGAAGAGGAGGGAGGGAAAGAATTTAGAAGTCAAAACTAAAAAAAAAAAACCCAAAAGTTAAAAAAAAATGTTTTAACATATAATTTGGGAAAAATAAAATATCATTTTTAAAAAAGAAGGGAAAGTTTAGGAGTCACACAATCCCCTATTTTAACAGGTAATGAAACTGAGGTCTAAAGGCGTTAAATGAATGACCCCCTCCCCATAGGTAGTAAATGTCAGAGGTAGTGTTTGAATTGAAGAGATAATGATCTTTCTAGAAATAGCTCGATCAACTGAGTTGGCTCATTTGCTGAAACAATGCTTGATGGTTCCTAAAAAGGGTGACACTAAGTTGCTATAGAAATTCCATGCCTAATATACACAGAGAGTTTTCCTGGAAATGAGTCTTCACTGTCATGCATGTACATGGGGGCTGGCTTAGTGTTTACTATCAGTAGCTGTTACAATGTGAGTAGGTGAGCTACTTTAATATAAGCAGCTGGTTGGAGGTGTTCATATTCGCTTTGACCTTCACACATTAGTTGATCCTATCCTACTTGTGTCTGCAGTTGAACAGCTGACAACCATATGATATTTTCAAGTGTTTGAATGTAAAGACAAATTGTTGCTATTGTGAGAAAAAAATGCAGGCAACTCTGATTTTCTTTTTTAAAGCCTCTGACACTTTTTGCTTTTACATCAAAGAGGTATTGTATGTAGGGAGAAGGTCTCAGAGCCACTAAGACACTATTGTTGCTGACGTCATTCCTTCTTTTTTCTCAAAGAAGACTGGTGACACGGGTAAAGTCTTGATTTGCTCATGAATTAAGTGAGGTAGAGCTATACAAAGTTGTCAGCTTCACTCTCTCCTCAAGAATCATCAGTGTCCAGTGGCAACACAAAAAGTCATGGCGATGGCCCAGGATGCAGTGAACCTTACTGTTGATCTCAGGCTTTCTAAATTAAAGTTTTCAAGACCTGGGCTTATAGCCTTTCTCTGACACATGCTGGCTATGCAACTCTGGATAAGTCAGTTAATGACTGGGTGCTCTAGGAAACTTAAGACTATAAGTTGACAAGAAGGTCACAACCTGAATTGGTAGAAGGAGTTTCCTCACCTGGGAATTCCCTACACAAATGAAGTTACGAGTTTAGTCCCAAGCCCTATCCTTTTTATCTTTATATCATAGTCATATATCTTACCCCTTGGGAACTGAACTATTAATGCCAGGAAAAAAATAGTTAAATAAAAACAATTAATATAGTTATTATTCCTAAGAATCTATGCAGCTTATATCCCTGCAGTCCTCTTGGTTGTTCAAACTTGTTTTTTTGCATGGTTATTTGCATGTTGTCTCTTCCACTCCTCTAGGAACTCTAGAGCAAGTATTGCTTTTTGCCCTTCTTGGAATTCCCAATACTTAGCACGGTGCCTGGTGCATATGAGGCATTTAATAAATCTTTATGGACTAACTGACTGAATTGCTGGATCATCCTTTATCTTGACCTTTCTGCAACATCTGGCACTATAGAATAGCCTTTGTTCCCTGCTATTCTCACCTCCCTCAGATTCTGTGATTTTTTGATTTCTTAACCTTTGTCCTATTGTTCTTAATGTTCTTTTTCTGGCAGTTTCTCTGGCTCTTCTTCTTTCTCTTGTCCCCTAACTAGTGGTATTTCCTCATGGCTCTGTACCTAGGATGCCCACTATCATCTCCATGCATATAATGCCCAGATTGATAAATACAATCAATCCAGCATACATTTAAGTATTTACTCTATGTAAGGCACTCTACTAAGTGATGGTGATAACAGAGGCAAAATGACATTCTGTCCTCCTTGAGGAGCTCTTGTTCTCTTGGAATCCAGTCTTGACCTCATTTCACAGTTCCCAGGTACTTGCTAGAGACAGCACAGTCTGGTTGTCCTACCAGCACTAAATTCTGCATGTCCATATTTAAATCTGTCATCTTCTTTCCCAAACCTTCCCCCATGCTGCCTCCATTTGTATGCTTATCTTTTGATGGCACAACCATATTGCTAGATATTTGGCCTCCAAATTTGAGAATATTGTTCAATCCTTTTCTCTCCCTTTCTATTCTCTATGCATTTAATCAAATTTCTTCCATAACTCTTACAGTCTGTCACCTCCTTTCCACTCCCATTTAAACCTTCCTAGTTCAAGCTCTCTCCCTAGTTCTGCCTATCTACTGGACAATCACAATAGCTTCCTAGCTAGTCTTCCTACCTCCAATTTCACCTTGTGTCTATCCATCTTTCACATTATTTCCAGAGTAATCTACAAAATGAATTTGTCTGATTACATTACTATCCTGTTTAAAATCCTTTAGTTCTTCCCTGTAATCCAGCCACAAAAACCCAGCATGTTTTCCCATCATTTGGACCTTTCCTAAAGTGACTCCAACTAAGACAATTTTCCATCACATCACTCGCCACCATAAATATTGTGTTCCAGTCAAACTGGCCTGGTTGCTGTTCCCCAGTCTCATCTTTCCCTTTCCCACCTTTCTGTCTTTGTGCACACCATCCCCCATGCATTAAAGAGAGTCCAACCACACCTCTTCCTTTTTGAAATATTCTTTTAAGGCCCAGCTCAGGTGCTACCTCCTCTATTAAGCCTTCTTTAATTCCCCATATTGAAAGTGATCTCTCCCTTCTCAAATCTCTCCTGTCACTCTGTGTGACCTCTCCTATCCACTTATAAAATTCCAACTTTTTTTTAGTTATGTGTATACATGGATCTTATTTCATCATTATAGTGAAAGTGCCTAGCATGGTGCTTTTGCACATAAGCAGTGCTTAATAAATGTTTGTGGTATTGAATTATTTCGTAGCTATTCTTTTCTAATTCTTTTGAAACATAGAAAATGTCAGAGTGTACCCTTGACTGAACAGTAGCAGATGGAAAAAGAAAAGAATATGTCCACAGAGCTTTGAAAAACCACAGTGGTTTTATTCAAAAGGGACATAATAGAAAAAATAAAAATTAGCAATGAACTTGCATTGTATTTTAAGAAAACAGACTTCTATGGAGAAATTGGTGGACAAGTGGAGGAAAACATTTTGGGGACATTTGGGTGGGAAGTTTGTAAATGAAGAGAGCTGAAATCAGGGTGGGAATATACCATGGGCCTCATGTCCAAAAGGAGGGAAGAGATCATAAATTAAGGAAAGAGATTAGAAATCTGTCACAGATGCACGAAACAATTTTGATGGAAGGGGACTTCAAGTCTCTAGACAGCTGCTAGATGTCTATCTGATTAAAGCAGGTCAGTTGATAACTTTTGAAAAACATTTTATTGATGAATTCTGTTTTTTTTATACCATATTTACTTTTGAAGAGAAATCAAAATAGTTAAAAACAAAAGGAAAATTATCATCTAAAGAGGGAATTAAGTGAGTCTCATGTGGTGATTTTTTCAAAAAGATGCTAGATGATTTTTTTTCCAAAAAGATCTAAAATATTCTGAATCTGGAGCAATATTTCATAAATGCTATGCTCTTAGTAGAAAATAATAAAAACTTTAAATACCTACTTTATCAAGTCTTCACTTGGGGATTCATATGAAGCACATGAGGTTTCTCACACAGGTTGACTGAGTCTCAGGGATGCCTTGGCAAACATGGCATTTGTATATGACTTCAAGTACAGGCTGATCCATCTAATCTTTGAAGCTGTTTCACATTCCCCTCCAGACTCTCTTAGGTTAATTTCTATGCCTTGATAGATTAGGTATCTACACTGTTAGTACTGAACAATTTTTGTACAAATAAAATGGGGTGGGGCTATTAAATGGGGTCAAAGACATACAATCTCTGTTTTAAGTATCATGTTGCATGATCCTATAATCTTGTATATTGTGAATGCTGTGTTCCAAGACAGTCAAGGATGTGGAGCATCTGGTGCCCTACATCCCTGTTCAATTATGACCAGATAGTTGGAGAATTGTTTGGCAGAAAAATGTGATTCAATGTGATACTGTTTGATAATGTCTGCTTTTAAGAAGAGTTGCTTTATAATTCATGAGTATAGTTGCATACTTCCCTTTCTCTGTCCTACTTATTTCCTTCCATGTTTTGGTCCTTGACTTATCTCCTACCTCCTGACTGATGACTCTTAACTTGGTTTTCACTTTTAGCTTCTGGATCTGTCAAGTCCTTTATTCTTAACTGTCATTCAGACAAACATATTTGGGTCTTGAATGGTCATATCAAAGTAAACATGACTAGTTGAAGATCTTTCTCTGAAGTCTTTCCTATGTTCAACTTCTTTATCACACTTAGAGCTACTACAGTCTCTCCTGTTTCTTTACTATCCCATATTGGGTTTACTCTTGGACTTCTGCCTTGATTTCTGTTCTTCCTTCTCTTCTTTTCTCTAGAATATTGTTAAATATTGCCATTTTTCCCCATTTAAATCCAAGATAAAAAGTTTTCTTTTTTAGTTATACTATGTGTTTTTCCTCCTATGTTCAGGTCATCTCCTCCAATTTTTACCATTGCAATAAATCTTGCCTACTTTTCCTCAAATGGACTTTTCTCTCTAGCAGGCTCAGGCTTATAATTAAAAGCTTTTCAGTATAGTTATGTGATTCTGTGGGTGTAGATGGTCCTGCTACCAATGGATGCAGATTTCAGTAGTCTTTCTGTGATTAAAATGTTTCATCATTTGGTAGCTCACCTTTTGATGCTGAACCTCTCTGAACATAGTTGGTTTGTTCCATGGATGATAATCCATTACTAATGGAAAGTAAACTCCTTGATTGTAGGGACTGTTTCATCTTTGTCTTTATTTCCTAGCACCTTGATCAGTCTTTGATATATACTAAGTGCTTAACAAATGCTTATTGATTGATTGATTCCTGGGGCTCTTCTTGAAGTCTTTTCATTTTGGTGCTCAGGTAATTTAGCTTTAGAGAACACAGGGTGTTTTAATGAGATATCGGAGTAGAATTTCAGTGGAGAGACATGGCAAAGCAGGCTTGACAAATTCCTTTGATTCTAGCGCAGTAGACAAAATTCCCTAGGACTCTGAACCCTCTGAAAGCTGCAAAAATTAAGGACTACCCAGAGGTAAATACATGGTTGGATTTTAATTATATATTCCCTTGTATGATTGTTTCATGACTTATTTTGTTTCTTTTACCTAGAGGTCATAAGCTCTTTGGGCATGGATCATACTTTATGTACCCCAAACTGGCTATTCCAGAGCTGTAAGAACTACTTTCTGACAATTATAATCTGTTTCTAGTGCAAAAGTTTGGGGCTTTGTATCCACTTCCTTTCTATTAAATGGCCTCTCTCACTTCTGAACCCACTTATCCAATCTAGATCAGGCTCTATCCCAGATAAGTCTGACCATCTAAAAGAGGGAACTGATTCCTTTTTCTCATAATCTTTGGCTAGTTATATCCTTCATCACCTGCTAGGAGGAAAGTTTTCTAAGCCATGGCTCATTCCTAGGGTCTCCACAAAGAGGGGGGAGTAGAAAGATATTCAATGTGAATTATTAAACACATATGGGACAGGTATTTATTACAAACAAAAGAAGTGATAAATACAAAACAGTCATAAATATGCACTGACAGAAAGAATTAAAATATGATCATCATTTAATTTACAATTATTATACTCTTCTAAGAGGCTGAGACATATTTAATCAGAGGATAAAGCAATTTGTAAGATAATTGCATAGACATGATTATATTTCACTGTACCACCTTATCAAAATCAACATCTTTTGGTTAGATAGTTAAGGGCTTGGGCTGCTCTTCCTGTCATGGTTGTCTTCTCTGCCATCCATTTCCAATCAAGAGTCCCAGAATTACTGTACCTCTTGAATTCATAAGGTCATCTCTAAGCCTAGATGATTCCACATCAAGGTAGATATTTAATCGCCTGTATTCAGGAAATAAACACAAAACAGAAGAGGTTCTTAATTCTCTGATATCCACTCTCAGGATTCCTTAGGTATAACATGTTTTAGCAGCTCACATGTGCCCAGAGCTTCACAATGACTGAGGTGGGGTAAAGGACAAACTCCCCTCCCCAACTCCCTCTTAGGAAGTCCTAGAATTTCTTGTTGTCACCTAGAGAGTGAAAAAAAAAGAGTAGCAGAGATAGAGTCCCTTCCTTTTTAAAGTCCACTAAAATCATTGGTTGTTCTTTTTCCTTCTCCTCCTCCTCCTTGTCCTCTTCTTTCTGCTTCTCTTTTTCTCCTCCTCCTTTACCTCTTTCTCCTCCTCTTCCTCCTCTTATTCTTTTTCTTCTTGTTCTCTCTTTTCCTTTCCCTGCTACAGTTGCGAACATCCTCCTCCTTTCTTTTTCTTTCTCTCTCTCTTCCTTCCTTCCTTCCTTTCTTTCTCCTTTTCACTGCCCATTTTATGTATACAATTGTGCAGCAAATGAATCCATGAAATAAACATGGATATAACACAGAAATTCACTCACACTATCTATATTGTTTTGAGATAAGTTCTATTATGTCATTAACTCAGTTCTGTTCAATATAAAAAATCCTCTTATTTTGTGCCCACCATTTGTGAGTCACTATGCTTGACAGAGGGGATGCAAAGACAAAAACAAAACATTTCTTACTTTGAAGAGTTTCCTTTCACCTGGAGGTAGAGAGTAGAGAATGTTCAAAACAAAGTAAAAACAAAGTTTAAGGTGAAGGAGAGAACACTAACAACTGGTAGCATCAGAAAAGGTCTCATGTAAGAGATTGCCCCTGAATCCCTTTCTTCCTAAATGTAAGAAGATAAAGTAGGTCCCATGTCAAGTTTCATTAAGAAGGAAGAATGTTCCAGATG
This sequence comes from Notamacropus eugenii, assembly GCF_028372415.1. Taxonomy (NCBI): domain Eukaryota; kingdom Metazoa; phylum Chordata; class Mammalia; order Diprotodontia; family Macropodidae; genus Notamacropus; species Notamacropus eugenii. The sequence goes on from NC_092876.1 coordinate 189,293,645, forward strand.
GAGGGATGCATTTGTTTACTCAGTGTTTTGTCTCTGTTTGTTGTTGAAGCTATTATAGATCTAATCTGAAAATCAGTTGGGCTTGCCCCTACTGCATTCTGGAGAAAGATGAGGCTGCTCTGTAAGGTTTACTATGCCATGGTGTCTTGTTTGTACAAAAGACTGCATATTACCAATACAGCCCATCAGCTGCGGGACTCTGATTGCTTAGGAGCTTAGATCTATGTACCTGGAATGGAGGGTTTTTCAAATATATGGGCTAGGGAGTTGGAGGCTTTGAGTGGAGGCTCCAGGGATGTGCCAGGGAAGCACATCCTGAAATAGGTTTGGTGATTTACTCTTTTAGTATCATAATAAAAAAAGGATTCAAAACTTATCAATGGCATAATTGTAAGCAATGTTTAAGACTATTCTCTGGCAAAATCATACAATGAGTCATGATACAGAGGAATGAGGCTATCTTTCATCCAAACCCAAACTCTATTGGGGTCATTTGCAACTACAGATAAATCTTGTCTTCAGATATGGTCAAAATAAATTCTTGCCTGGAGGGAAACCCCTATTTGGCTTTCAGGAAAGGTTTGTCAGGCATGGAGATACTACATATTCTAAGAAGTGTTCTTTTTAGACCTGTTACCTCCTGTGTCCTTGATGTTGGATCTTGAATTTGGCACTTTCTGGTGTTGAAAATTCTGTGATGAGTTTACTCTTAAGGCTTGTGTTAACAGTTTCCTGTGTTGTCTGACTAGCTCTTTTGGAAACCTTCCCAAAGGTCTCCTTTCTGAACCTTGGTCCAATTCTCTTGGCGTTTACAATTGTGGTATGACCTTTAATGTGGGAAACATGATGAAGGGGTGGGCTCACCCTGTGATCTGGGGGGAATATCCTGTTGTTTTGCATATATGAATGAATTTGCATTTAGGAAAGGGAGATGGGGTAAGCTATGCAGGGAACAGAAAAGGCTTATAGTACTGTGTGCTCAGGAATGAGCAGAACAAATTGCCTCTAATGTCCTAGGGATTCAAGTAAGATATATATTATAATCTCTCAACTTGATGAATGTATTACATATTTGTTACATTGAATTTAAATCAGACTGAATGCAAGCATTCATTCATTCATTCATTCATTCATTCATTCATATATTTTTGAACACTGAATAGGAACACAGAAGTATTCTATGTGCGACGAGCTAATTACAATAATTTTAAGCTACAGACTTTGTCTTCAAGTAACTCACCATCCCAATGAAGAGATAAACTTTATTTTGATATGACAATTAAAATAAGAGGTGACATCTGATTATGTACCAAATTATTGCCATATTTAATCAGCACCCAAAGTCACCCCTCTTCTAAACTTTCCTGCCTTTGTTGAGGACACCACAATCCTTTCAGTAATCCAAATTTGCAACCTCAGGGTCATTCTTAAATCTTCCCTCCTACTCACTCCACATATTCAATCAGCTGCCAAATCTTGCTATTCCTATCTCTACAACATGTCTCAAATCTGTCCTCTTCTTTCCATTTGCTCAGTTTTACTCTGGTCCCTCATCACTTCTTGCCAGGACTATTACAATAGTTAGTTGATCGGTAATTCTTCCTGAAGTCTCTGTCTAACCCCCAATCTATCCTCCATACAACTACTTAACTGAATTTGTTAAATCTCCGATCTCACTATCACTCTCCTACTCCATAAAACTTTATCAGCTCCCCATTATCTTTAGGAATAAATATAAACTCCTCTGCCATTTTAAAGCAGTTTGCAACTTAGTTCCAAACTGCCTTCTTGTCCTTCTTTCATATCACTACCCTCACATATTTTACAGAGCAGTCAAGGTTTATAATTTATACTATATAATCCTTAAAACACTTTATAAATGCTAGTTTTTTGCCATTCTATGCCAGGTTTAACATTCCAGCTGAACTTTCCCTTCAAGTTAGCAGCAAGCTGTTCACACTCAGAGAAGAGCTCTAATTTGTTGACATTCTGGTAGTCATTTTGCCTTGGGGGCAACACTTTTGATGAATGCAAATATTTAGCTTGGAAAGGATAAGTCTATGATCAGTCCAGCACCCTGCACCACACATTTCCTTTGTCACTCTCACATCTTGTCTGTCTCTTCTTCTTACAAACACATAGTCTATTAGATGCCAATGTTTGCTGTGAGATTGCATCCATGAAGTTTTATTGCATTTAGGTAAATGGAAGACAGTGTTGGTGATGAGAAGGTCATGCGATGCGCAAGTCTTCAGCAGTAAATGACCATTGCTGTTGCTGTTTCCAACTCCGTTCCTCCCTAGGACTCGCTGCCAAGTCTGGTAGTCTGAGCATACTCTAGCATTAAAGGCACCCAGAATTATAAGCTTGTCCTCTTTTGGCACATTGATGATAAGGGTCTCTAGGTCTTCATAAGATTTTTCTTTGACCTCATCAGGTCAAAGTCATGGTGGGAGCATAGGCACTGATGATGGTGGCACGGTTTCCTTTGAGTGGCAATTGCAGTGTCATGAACCTGTGATTCACTCCTTTTGGCAGGCATACCAACTTGCTAACTAGATTAGTTTTGATTGCAAAACCCACGCCAGCTTCATGGTGCTCTCTTTCATTGTGCCCACTCCAGAAAAATGTGTATGCAACTCCACCTTCAGTAAGCTGGCCTTCATTTGCCAATCTTGTTTCACTCAGGACTTCTATTTGGATAAGATACCTGTTGAGTTCTCTTGGAACAAAAGCAGTTCTTCTTTCAGGTCTACTGGATTTTTTTAGTGTGTGCACGTTCCATGCGCCAATGGTGAGTGGAATCATCTTTGCAAATGTTTTTGTACATTTGTACATTTTTTTTTGTATTTTGATTGCAGAGTGGGATTCCCTGCTTCTTACAGTAATCAGGCCAGAGTTGGTTAAGCAGATAATTTTTAGGGCACCTTTTCTAGCCCCCTTCCTCACAACAGGGGGTGAGCAGTGTGATCCTTAAAAGGCTGCTCAGACATCCAGGGGGCTGCCGAGTCTCACTGCTGCTTCCAGTGAGAAACGACCTATGGCCTGGGCCGCCTGTGTGCAGGGTTGTGACCACAGCTCCCAGTGTATCTGCACCTGCTGCTTCATCACTTGCCTATCATCACAGGACTTTGAGGTATAATAATAAAATGATATGGATGATGTCTTTTGATTCATGTGTAAATTGGATTTAAGTGAGGCAGAGTTGCACGAAGTCATCAGCCTCACTCTATCCTACAGGGTCATCATAGTCCAGTGGCAGGACAGAGTCAAGATGACTGGTGATGGCTCAGGATGCAGTGGATGACCTTGGCATCTTCAGTGTCTAACCAAACTCTAAGCATTCCACACCTCCTGCTTCAGCTGCCTTCATAGCCATTGGGACAAATTGTTCTCATCCGCCCATTCCACCAGAGAAAGTCTTCACATGCTTGGTGTAGACATCCCCTAACTCACCAATGAGTTTGAGAACCCTTGGTTACCCTCATCCTGGTTTGGCCCATCTGCCAAAAAAGATTTACTGGTGTGTGGCCACTGCGCATGCTGCACCTTTTCAGAGCCACAGGTGAGAGTTAGGTGGAACAGGTGAACACCAAAGGTAGAAAGAGCCCTGAAAAGGGCTCGGCAGCCATCACACCAAAGCTACTAGTCCTGATCAGGAAAAGAAAGGATCATTCATTTGAGAAATTTGGTAATAAAATGTGAAAAATAGGATGGATGGCGGATAGAGAAAGCAGAGGAATAAATAATATTAACTGATCTTTATACAGTGTTTCAATGTTGCAGAGCACTTTATTTGTTATCTCATTGGATCTCTACAGCTACCATGTAAGGCAGGTGCTATTATTATCCCCATTTTATAGATGAGGAATGTAGGCTGAGAAGGGTCAAGTGACAATCCAAAGTCACACAGCTAGCAAGTTTCTGAGGCAGGATTTAGGGTTGTTGACTCCCAAGTCCAATGCTCAATTTACTATTCCACATAATTTCTAATTCAAATCAGTTCAACAAACATTATTAATCACTCAGAATGTAAGAAACACAGTGCCAAGTCCTAGGGATACAAAGACAACAAAATAAGGTATCCTGTGCCCTTGAGGAGTTTATATTTTACTGAAGGGATACAACATGAAAACAAATAAATATAGTTTATATACAAAGTAATTTTAAGACTAAGAGAGTGAGTGGTGTTGGGTATGGAGGTAAGCGAGTAAAGGAAAAGTCCCTGAAAGATGTAATATATGAGGTGTGCTTTGAAGTATAGGAGAGAACACAGAGCATTCTAGGTACTGGAGTTAGTTTATGCAAAAAGCATGCAGGTAGGAGATAGACTGTCATGATTTGGGAAAAGAAATGGACCACTCTGATTGGAATGGAGAGTGTGTGAAGACGAATGATATGAAATAAGCCTGGAAAGTTAAACAAAAGATATCTGTCTGTCTTTACTCTTTCATCTGATCCTGGAGGACCTGAATTCCCATTGTACAATAGTACAGACAAGGAAGGGTAGATGGATAAAGTGACTAAGGACCAGCTTCAAGGTGACCAGGAGAACAGTTTATGAAATAGTAATAAGGTTGAGTTTAAATGCCAGGTTAAAGATTGTGTTCAATATCCTAGAGGTGATAAGAAGCCACTGAAGAGTTTTGAGTGTCGTGTTTACATAGTGTGAAAAATGAATTGAAGAAAGTAAGTCTCAATTTAGGAAGAACAGTTAAGAAGCTATTAACAATATTCTAGGCAAGAGTAGATGGGGACCTAAACTAGTTTGTTAATTCCTTCCCTCCCCAAAGGAAACACATTTGTTTTTAAGAAAGCAGAAAGGAGAAAAACAATGGATGAACAATTGTAGATACTCTAGAGATAAGGAATTAGTGTAGAAGTAAGATCTCTTAGGACCCAGGAGATCTGGTTTCTAGGTTCACACATCTAGGTCTAGAAGTAACCTTCGAAGTCATATAGTCCAATACCTTCAGCTTGCAGGTGAGAAAACTGAGACCCAAGGAAGTTAAATTACTTGCCCAAGATCACACAGATGTTCTTGCCAAAGTAACTTTCCTAAAGTTTAAACATGTCACTATTCCCATTCATTAAATTCCGGTGGCTCTCTATTACCTTTATTATCAAATATAAACTCCTTTGTTTAGATATCTTAGCCCTTCAGAATCTAGTCCTGGGGTGGGGAATCTGTGGTCCCAGGCCACTGTGAAGTTTGATTTCAAGCACTACACTTGAGAACCTAGAGGGTCACTGGTGGCCTTGAGGCCACAGGTTCCCCACCTTTACTTACTCCCTTCAATCTTTTTCTTTTTTTATGCCCATTCACATACTTTGTGATCTAGCAACATTGACTTTCTGACTATTCCTTACATAGAATGCTATCTGACTCTGTCTCCTTAGCTGTCCCTCAAGCCTAGAATGCTTTCCTTCCTTAAGTTTACCTCCTAGTTTTCCTGGCTCCTTTCAAGGCTGTCCTCAAATCTCATCTTCTTTATCAGGACTTTAACAAAAAAGTTCTCCCTTGTCCCCAGTTCCTTCCTTCTGAGATTACCACTGACTTACATAATATATGTATACATTTATGTGCATGTATATGTACAGCATGTACATAATTGTTTGCAGGTTGAGTCCCGCACTAAAGTATATGATCCTTAAAAAGCCATGCGTTTTTTCTTTCCTTGTCTTTTTTTGGGGAACTTAATGCTTAAAAAAAATCAGTCTTATTAAAGCTACCTTTTATTTCTCACCTTTTCCCCTTGAGAAGGCAAGAAAAACAAAACCCCATTATAAACATGTATAGTCAAGCAAAACAAATTTTTGTCTTGGTCATGTAAAAAAAAGGTCCAATTTGCACTCTGAGTCTATTGAACATTTCATCATGATTCCTCCAGAACTGGGTTATTGCAAACTTGTTTATCTTTGCAACATTGTTATTATTGCATAAATTGTTCTCCTGCTTCCATTCACTTCACTCTGCATCCATTCATACAAGTCTTTCCAGGTGCCTCTAAAACCATTGCCTTCATTGTTTTTTACAGCAAAATTGTAATTTGTTGTATTCATATATTATAATTTGCTCAGTCATTCTCCAATTGATGGACATCCCTCCCACCATGGAAAAGGCTGCTATAAATTGTTGCTTGAAGGCTTTTTTTTTCTTTCTTCTTTAATGTGTTTCCTTATTCTCTTTCCTTGGTCTCTTTGGTATATACATCTAGTAGTGATATTTTTGAGTCAAAGAATATACATGGTAATAGCTTTTTGGACATAGTTCCAAATTGCTTTCCAGACTGTGCAGAGCAGTTTATAATTTCACTGAATGAATTAATGTATCTGTTTTTCCACAGCTCTTTCCACAGCATTTGTCATTTTCCTCTTTTGAAAACTTTGCCAGTCTGAAGGGTGCGAGGTAGTCAGAACCTCAGAGTTGTACTAATCATATTTCTCTTACTATTAGTTATTTAGAGCATTTGGCTATTGATAACTTGCATTTCTGTTTCCTTTGAAAACTGCGTATTCATGTCTTTTGATTGTTTATCGATTGAGGAATGGCTCTTATTCTTATGTATTTGAATGTTGGATTTTTTTATCCCCAGCGTTTAGAAATAGTCAATAAATGCTTATTGACTGTTCAAAAAATACCTTGTGGAAGATATGAATGATAGAATGATAGAATACACAGGGATACACAGTACAGTATGCCAAGTTATCAAATGTGGTATATGGGAGGTTCAGGCTCTATGCAGATACCCTAATTTTCAGGCAGAAGAAAAGTCCTGGGGTCGCCCCTGGGTCATAAGAAAGTAGTTGTTTGGCTCTCTTCTGTGATACTCTTCCTAGCTTAGTTTTGAGGCAAGTAAAACACGTTAATTCTATCAGAAAGACACTGCCACAAAGACCCCTTCAACCCAAATCCCACTCACTCATTAGGAATTGAGATCTTACCCTTCCACTCTCCCTTTCATTTGGGAGAGAAGAGTAAATGTCAAGAAAACATATTTCTATCATGAATCTCTTCTAAACAACCCATTTTCAAGAATATCTCTTGAGGTTGATCCTCAATCACTTTATCTATCTACCCTTCTTTGTCTTTACTATTGTACAATGAGAATTCATGTAATCCATGTTCAGATGAAAGATTAAATAATGTCCTTCCACAGAGAAAAGCAAGACAGCAAAGTGGCCTAGCCCCCTTTGGAAAGATTTTCAACAGCAAAGGATTTCACATTAACTCTCAGTTTACCAGAAAATTAAATTAACCAGAATGTTCCCTTTACCAGCATTTCAGTTAATCAAGATTTTTGCTGCAAACATAGGATATTGAAGTGCTGTAAATATATTACAAGTGTATTCCTTTCCCAATGACACCCCCCAGGAAGATGTAAAGCCTCTTGTTAAGAAGTATTTCATCTCTGTTAGTAATCACAACTTCCCCTTAAACTCAAAAAGAAAGCCAGCTTGCAGCCCCATCAGAGTACTTTGATATACTTGCTGCAAATTTGTCAGAGGAAGAGTTGGCTAGCCTTAGAGTAGACCTGGGGCCTGGCCCTACACATGAAATCAGTAAAAATTATTCACACTGCAGCAAAAGAAAAGTGCTCTATTGTTTCTAAGTCTTGTAACATATTTCTTTTCATAGTAAAACTATGAAACTAAAGCTAGTTGACACAGAGGATAGAGAGAACCCTGGATTTGGAGTCAGGTTAGTTCTAAATTCAAGTCTAGTCTCAGATTTGTACTAGCTGTGTGACCCTGGGCAAGTAACTTAATCTCTGCTTGCCTCATTTTCCACATTTGTAAAATAGGGATAGAAAAGTCACTTCCCTCCCAGAGCTGCTTTGAGTCTAAAATGAAAAGCAAAAGTGCTTGGCATAGTGCCTGGGACTTGGTAGGTGCTTAAATTAATACTTTTTTTTTTTTTAAAGTTATAATCATCCTTTCTAGTTATATCCACTTTTCCTTGGGAGGGGAGAGAAGGACTTTCATTTTTGAAGATTTTCATCTGCACTGACTCTTGACTCATTTTAAATAAGACCACTTTAATCTTTTAGGAAGCAAAAATAATCATTTCATCAAAATTCAGAACATTGTATTACTAGGACTCAGTAATTGCTAAGAATATCTGTTGCTTCTACTTCTCAGTAGATCAGTAGTCTAGGAACTTTCTTATGATGCATGCTTCATTGACTAAAAACATTACAAAAATCCATTGCTAAAATTTTCTGGGTATAGGACAAACATTCACAAGTAATTCCTTGTGAATTGCTAATGTTATTGTTTTAAAATAATAGTACAGCCTGCTTAACATAACACACTTAGATCCTCCAGTAACTCTAGGGTGCTCCCCCTCACCTTGCTCTAACCTTCCTTTCCCTTTCCTGATTTGTCCCTGTGTTTTTCCACCAGGGATTCACGCTCTGCCTGAGGTGCAGTTTCTATTTTCTCTGATCAAAATTCAAAATCCTTGACCTTCAAGTTTCCCCTAAAGACTTCTTTCAGGATCTTCTAAAGTCTTCAGCCTAGGGCAACCCCAACTGCTTTTTCCTAAATGGAAAGGAAGACATACAAAGTCTGGGGTGTTGGGCCCTTAGAAATCTAATTGTGTTCACAATGTGGGTATCTAATGTTTGTATTGTCTTCTGCCTTGCTTAGCTTAGGGATCTCATTGCACTGGGTGCTTTTCCCTACATGTACTTGGAGTAGAAGGGAGAGGAGAGATGTGAGGAAGATTATTGTATGCAAAAATTTGAAAGATAGTCCACAAGGGACTAATCTGATTTTTTATTTTTTTGTTTCTGGGTCAGGGGCAGAACTAGAACAACATGTGGAAATTACAGGGAGGTAGATTTTAACCCAATATAAAAAACACCTTCTAATAATTGAGCACTTCCCGTATGTCATCTCATTTGGTTCTTACAGTAATCCTATGAAGCAAGTGCATTTATGATTCCTATCTTACAAACAAGGAAACTGAGATTTAGAGAGGTTAAATGAATCACTCAGAAACATAGTTAAGAACTGGCTGAGGCAGTATTTGAACTTAGGACTTCCTGAGTCCAGATGCAACATTTTCTCTACCATACCACCTAGTTGCTCCTGGAAGCAGAGCTATTGCTAAATAAATAAAGTAAGAAGCAGTTGTAAGCAAAAGTGGCTACATTTTAATACTGCTTTTTAAAAAAATACATATATTTTGACACCAAAACATTTTCTTTCCACAAGGCACACGGATATTTAAATTTTGTGATAAGCCAATGTGACATGTGTTATAATAAAGCCTCAAAGCCCTTAGTGGATAGTCCTGTGGGGCATAGTGACAAATGACTTCTTAGGGATCACTCTTTCTGTACATCCATTTATTAGAGTAGGGCTTCTTAACCTTGTCAGTTTCATGGACCCCTTTGGCAATCTGGAGAAGCCCACAGGCTATTTCTTGGAATAATGATATTTTTAAATGCCTAAAATACAATGTATAAGATTAAAAAGGAAACCAATCACATTGAAACACAGTGATCAAAATATTTTTTAAAAACCCAGTTCATGGACCTCTAATTTCCTTTTCTGCACTAAAATGTTGCCAATTGTATTATTTTTCTCAGCTATAATGAGAAGCAGCTAGATATTAGCAAAGCACTTCAGGAGTAGGGAATCTACAATCTTGAAGCCAGAGGTTTCCCATCCCAGAACTATGTAACATATCTGCTACTACTCCTGTGCATAATAAGGGAAATATGGACTAGATGATTATATATTCTTTTTGTTGTTGAGTCATTTTTTAGTTATGTCTGAATCTCTGTGACCCCATTTGGGATTTTCTTGACAGAGATATTGGAGTACTTTGCCATTTTCTTCTACAGCTCATTGTACAGATGAAGAAATTGAGGCAAACAGGGTTGTGACTTCTCTATAATAAATAATATAGCTAGTGAGTGTCCAAGGCCAGATTTGAATTCAGTTTTTCTTGACTTCTTGCCCAGAGTTCTATCCACTGAGTCATCTAGCTGCCTTGTTAAGTATTTATGAAGCACTTACTATGTGTCATGCACTGTTCAAGGAGTTGGGGTTAGAAGTAAGAGAATAGAGAAATCTCTTATTAGAAAGGAGCTTGCATTGTAAAGGGGAAGGACATCAAGTACATATGAGAGAAGAGTGATAAGGTAAAGATCCCTTGAGGTGATACTCTGTACTAATCAGACCATATCTGGACTATTGTTCACTCTCAGTGCCATAGTTTAACATTGATAAACTGGAAAGCACCCAGAGGAGGACAGCCAACATGGTGGAGGCCCTTGAGTATCATGTGAAAGAAGTAGAAATGTTTAGGGAAGATAAGTGGCACAGGGGATAGAGCCTTGGACCTGGATTCAGGAAGATGTGAATTCAAATCCAGCCTCCAATACTTACTAGCTGTGTGACCTGGGCAAGTCACTTAATCCTGTTTGCCTCAGTTTCTATATCTGTAAAGTTAACTAGAAAAGGAAATGGCAAACTACTCCAGGATCTTTGCAACGAAAACCTCAAATGGGTTAACAAAGGCAGACAAAAAAATGACTGAACAACAGGAAGTTTAATCTGGAGAAGAGAAAACTAGGTAAAAGGGGTGTGGAGGGTGTCATGATAGCTGTAGTCATATAACTGAAAGTTTGTTGCACAGAAGAATTAGATTTGTTTTGTTTTGCTCCATAGCAGAGAACTAGGAGTTATCAGTAGAAGTTGCAAAGAGGAAAATTTAAGCTTGATTTTAGGAAAATAAAATCAGAACAAGACAAAAACATAATTCACCCCTTTTCTAACAAGTAGCATTGTTCAAAAGTGGAATAGGTTCCATCAAAATGTAATGAGTTCCTTACCCCTGCCATCTTTGGAGTCTTCTGGTGGATGATCACATGTCAGATGCCACAGAGAAGATTCCTATCCAAGTAGAGGTTGACATACATAGAAATTGAAATTCTTTTAACTCTGAAATTCTCTGTTCCTGCTATTCTTCGATTATTAGTTTGTAGCACAACATAGTGGCTAGAGGGATAGGCCTGGATTCAGTAATAATACCTTCAATCCTCACCTCTGATAGTACTCATTATGTCAGCATGAGCTAGTTATTTTACCTCTCAGGGCCTCAGGCTAATTTTTTAATACTACAGGTTATGGACAACGACACAATCTGAAACAGTGGAGGAAATTTCCACAACAGGAGTTCCCTCAAGCAAGAAAATTGTAGTTCTGGACAAAACAAAACAACAACAAATATGATAATAACTGACATTTATACTTCAAAATTTACAAAGTGCTTTACATGCATCATCTCATATACTTGACTAATGTAGCATACTACATACTGTATTAGGTATAGAATATATTTTGGTCCACTCCAGAATTATCAGTACTATTTGTAAACAATAAATATTTGAATATTTATTATGTTTAAGACACTGTGCTTGGCGCCATGAGGGTTTACAAATCATGAGACATATTCTCTGTCTTTGGGAACTTCCAATCTAGTTGAGTCGATAAACACAACTACATAAAAAAAAAATAGCTATACAAAAGCAGTATGACTTAATATAGTTTGGGATTTGAGATCAGGAATATGTGAATTCAAGTTCCACCTCTGATGCTAGCTGAGAGATTCTGGGCAAATCACCTCATCTCCAATACCTTAATGTTTCAGTGGTTCTATTTTCACATTTAAAAAATATCTTATTTCAGAGATATATAATCTTTTTGAAGAACCCATTTCAAGATTTACTAACTCTGCAAGATTCTTATAATTCACTTTTAAATAATTTTCTAGTCTAGCTTTCCATACCTGGGGAGAGAATTCTTTTCTTAGGATTTCCCTATACTAATGAAATCACAATTCACAAATCCTTTATCATTTACATCACAATACAAAGCAATAGATGCTAATTCTTAAAGTCATGCTAGAGATGGTCTTGAATTCACAGATTTAGAGCCTGAAAGGGCTGAGATTCAGAAAAAATTTAAGTTATTTGTCCAAATTCACAAAGGCAGTAAGTGGCAGAGCCAAGAAGCCATTCATAGTCTTCTGAGTCATTCAACACTTCTATGACACCATTCGGTGGTATGGTAAAATTATAAAAATAATTTCATTCATTCAATCATTTAATCAATCAATATGCTACTTTTGCTATTTTGCTATGGGAGTTCAGAGAAGAAAGAAATTCATTCCCACTTTGCCAATCAGGAAAAGCTTCCTAAAGGAGAGGTGGAATTTTAGCAGGCTCTTGAAGGATGTGTAGGATCATGAGAAAATGTAGTGGAAAAAAGAAGGAATTCCAGTGTTGGGAGAAATCTCACTATTGAGATGGGAAGATGTGATGCATGATCTGAAGCTAGATGAGAGGCAGCTAGATGGCGCAGAGGTTAGAGATCTTGGCCTGGAGTCAGGAAGACCTGAGTTCAAATCCAACCTTAGACATTTTAGCTGCATGACCTCAAGCAAATCAGTCTCCTTAGCATCAATTTATTATTCAGTAAAATGGGGAAAATTATGATATCTACCTCCCAGGGTTGTTGTTAGGATCAAGTGGGATAATATATGTAAAGTGCTTTCTAAATCTTAAAGTGCTATATACAAATTGACTGTTAATATAGAAAAATATTTCTAGAGAAAAGAATGGTATAAAGGGAAACTACAGAATTGTTGTGTCAAGTTACAGTTCTACTTTCAGTTGTTACTGGCACATTCACCTCTAGAGGAAATGATCCTTCCACCCACATCATTGACACCTAAAGTGGAATGCACTAGGAACCCACCTCCCCATTCTCTGGATTGGGTGTGAATGAAACACCCGCTGGCAGTAGAAACTTGGCTAACTGAACTCCTTTGTTGGCAAGGAGAATCCTTTCTGCTTGCTTTACCTGGCACTTGGCATGCCTAGGAGGGGAGGGAACAGGGGACATGAAGGACTTTGAGGTTCCTCTTTGGTTCCTCTCAAACACAGCACTCAAAGAGACCTTTGGTGCAAGATTGTTGGATGTAAAGTTTTGGCAATCCATCTAGTGTCTCCATGTTGTCATACAAGGTTCGCCCGACCCTGACTCCCATAATTGGAAGCCTGGAATGGCAGTCCCTCTTCATCTCATCTCTCTCAGTAATCTTAGCTTATCTCTTCATTGAAGCCTCTCTGATTTCCTCCTTCCACTTCTCCCTAAATATTTGTACTCTTCTTCTCATCAGATTATGTTTTAAATGTCTGTGTACATGTTATATTCCCATCTCCTAACTCCCCAGAAAATGGCAGTCTTTGAAAGTGAAGGTTATCTTATTTTTGCCTTTGCATCCCTAGTGCTTGGTACCTGTTCCTCTCCCACACAATTTTCTGAATTGAATTAAGGAAAGGAGCTACCACTAAAAATAGTTCAGAGATATATACCCCTTACCTTCTAGACTTTTTGTCATTCCCTCAAGAGGCTAGGCCAGGCATGGGGAAATGGCCTTGAGGCCACATGTGGCCCTCTAGGTCTTCAGCTATGGCCTTTTGACTAAGCCCAAATTTTGTAGAACAAATCCTTTTATTAAGGGAATTTGTTCTGTGAAGTTTGGATTCAGTCAAACAGCTGCACCCAAGGACCTCGAAGACTACATGTGGCCTTGAGGCTGCACCCCTGGAGCCAATATCCCACCTCTATGATTTGCTCACTCCATTCCTTCCGTGGAATGATATCCTTTACTTCCACATCTTCCCTTGTCAAAACCTTACACATCTTTGAAACAGTGAGTGAAGTGAATAATTAGGTACATTAAAAAATTTAAAAACAACTTTCGGAAGAAATCATTGTGAGACGGTATCATAACCTCAAATTTTCTTCTCAGCCACTTCTCTAGGTTGGCTGATTTGAGGATAATTGACATTCTCTTCCAGTTCCATTGTAGCATCAGTAGAGAAACCAATCATAATGACTTTCTTCAGTTGGGTGGAAATGATAATGAGAAGAGCCCATCCTGGGAAGGTTTCAGTTCCTTTTTATAGTGGCTGAATCCGATGTGTTACAACAATCACCTCTCAGGAAATTTTGGCAGAATTCAAACAGGTCCGAGGTCCAGCAAAATTTATTAACACAGAAACTGTTCTTGGGACCAAGATCACAGGGCCCATTATTCATCTGTAAATTAACTTTCTCCAGGATGCCTGGGAGGTCATATATACTCAGTGGAAATAAAAGGATATTTTTACTATAAAGTCACATGACCTTCTCAACTCATCACTGAATGAATCCTGAAATGGTGCCATGTTCCTCAAATGCAGTCATGAAGACTAGTTTACAGTTTTCATATTTTCATTCACCTATATAAATTCTACTTTTGTAGCAAGCCTGGGGAGAGCACAATTGATATCAAGTCTTGGCAACTAGACCATTGGGAACATTATATAAACCCTTCTTTGTGCAATATTGCATATGATTGATTATCACAATTGATATAGTTAATATTTTCCCGTGTGTTGAGAGGGAGATATGTGGTTTACAGGGAGAGTATGTGATGTAGTGATGAGGGGCTTAGACTGAGAATTAGGAGATGCACATTTTAGCCCCAAATCCATCAAAAGCTTCTTTTCTGACCTTGGCCAGTTCATTGTGCCCCCTGGGACTCCTTCAGTTTTTCTTCCATGTGACATGAGGGGAATGGACCACATAATGCTGGAAGTTGTTTGTTCGCTTTTTCATCTCTAAGATTTTGTGCTTCTAGTACTCCTCCTATCTAATAAGTTCCATCAAACTAAGATAGGCTAAGCACCTTCTTAGAAAGAGGACTTAAATTAGTAAGTAATCTTCTGCTATTGGTTTCACGAGCCACTCATTTAATGGAAAGAATGATTGCATATCTCTTTAGGGAATAGAAATCTTTACATAATAAGTTGTCCTATGACAGGCTAATGAGAAGTGCCAAGGAAGGTACAATGGGTATGGAAATAGAGAAGTAAAACTGAACCTTGATCTCTGAAGGGATCATGAAAAGGTTTATGTGCAGTGGAAAGAAGAAATGGGAGGATGTGTAGATTCTGAAGAGTGTTTTGGGTTTTCTCTCAAAAATAGCTAGTGTCCTAGCATTGTAGGGAAATTTCAAGAAGACATGGTCAGTACTCTGATCCTGGGTAGGACAATACCTAAATGTTTACACACACACGCGCGCACACACACACACACATACACACAGAGTTTGTTCAAAGATCATATAACATTTTTAAAGGGTCTATTTAGAGATTTGATAACTCTCCAAGTTATCCTTGCAGATAACTCTGGAAGATTCCTATAATAAATTTTTCTTTAATTTTTTTTTTTAACCATTGGAGTCCAAAAGCCTTAGGCCTTTTCCTCCTTTCTCCACAAGTTCCTTTGGTCATATAAGTACCAGCTACATCTAACTTTACTAACTACTAGTCATATAACTACTTTTGTCTTTCCAATATTTCCGCATATTTTACACTGAGAAATCCTAGAAATTGAATAGCAATGAATGTTGGGAAGAGCGAACAGTGTCTGACCTCTGTGTAGCACAATATCTTGTATATAGTGGATAATTAATAAACATTTGTCAAATAAGTGAATTAATGGATAGCTATGATCTAACTAACAAGGTGATGCATGAGTTGTATAGAGCCTTGGAGACAGGAAAACTATGAAAAAGAGGAGAAAGAAGGTGCTACAGTGAATGGGCTGGAGAAGAAAATGATAGAATCATAGAAAATCAAGTTAAGAGAAAAGTCAAAAGAAGCAGGAAAAGACTGATAACTGTCCAGGGTGCTATAGAGATATCTTGCACTGTGTGATCATAGCCTCACTCAAAGAAAACAGAGATAGCAAAAAGAAAACCTATAAAGATGATGAACTTCAAAGGAAGCAATGAATGGTAATAAATAATGCTGGTAATAAGTGAATGAAAAATTCATTTTGTAATAGAAAGACCTAGGAGTCAGAAGCCCCAAGTTCTAATCCTGGTTCTGCCAATAAATACCTAGGTGACTTTGGACAAGTCAGTTTTCTTTGGTTGGGCTCAGTTCCCGTATCTGTAAAATGTGAAAGCTGAAATAAATGATCTCTATGGGACCTTCTAATTCTAGAATTCTGTTTTAAAAATAAGTTTTAAAATAGGTTATATTTAAGTGTGCTAATTTTTATAAATTCAAATATCTTCTTGACTTCTTCATTTCTTTCCCCCCTCTCCTCAATTCAATCAGTCCAATAAATATGAATTTTGCCTGTGGAATTTCTCTGACACCTACTCTTGCCTGATTTAAGACTTCTTGTGGAGTACTTAAGTTAACTTCATAGTGGGTCTCTTCACTTCTGATTGCTACCACCTCTAATTCACTGTATACATTGCTGACAGGGTACTGTTTTTTGATTGACCAGTAATCTTCAATCCTCACATATCATAGAGTCCAAACTTTTAAGCATGTTAGTCAAAGCCTTACACAATTTAGCTTCAGTCTCTCTTTCTAGCCTTAACTCAATTCTCCTGCCAAGATGGACAATTCCTCATTCCTTGAAGAGCTTTTGAATTTCCCATCTCCAACCATTTGCTCATTCTGTTCTGTTTTGGAATGCCATTCCTCACTCCCATATCTTCATTTGTCAAAATCATACACATCTTTCAGGAGTTAGCTCAAGAGGTATCTAATCCATATTGTCTTCTGTATGCTTTTGTTGTTGTTCAGTTGTTTCTGTTTTATCCAACTATGTGTGGGGGGCCATCTCCAGTCTTCCTGATTTCTGTCTTGCCACAGGACCCAGATAACTCCAGAGGAGAAAGTGAGGCTGGTGACTTTGCACAGCCCTGCCTCACTCCAATCCAATTCACTTGCAAGTCATGGCATCACCTTCCTGATGTCATGGTCCTCTTATAGAATGAAGAACAAACCACAAAACAATAACAATTCATGACCCCATTTGAGGTTTTCTTGGCAAAGATACTGGAGTGATTTACCATTTCCTTCTCCAGCTCATTTTACAGATGAGGAACTGAGGCAAACAGGGTTAAGTGACTTGCTAGAGTCACACAACTAGTAAGTGTCTGAAGCCAGATTTGATCTCAGAAAGATGAGTCTTTCTGACTTCAGACCCAACACTCCATCCACCATGCCACCTAGCTACCTTGTATACCTTTAGCCATAATTAAGACTTCTTAATTAAGACTAAGAGCCCATAGTGTAGCTTGTACTCCTACTATAGTACTTATTGCATTCAACTTTGAGTTTTACTTACTTGTGTATATATTAACCCCCTATTCTATTTAAAGATCATTGATGGCAGAGACTGTGCCATGTCCATATTGCTATCACTTATTCACCCAAAGGTATACTGTGTGGCATGTTAGATAGAGAGACACCTTGGAGGCAGAAAGGTCTGGGTTCCAGTCTTGATTCTCACATACACTAGCTGTGTAACACCAGGCAAGTCATTCCCCACCACTCCCCCTAGACAACTCTCTAAGAATCCAAGTTGTAGAGCTTCTGCTAATTAGCTTCGACTAACAAACTTCCTTACCAGGAGTTCTCTATTCTGCTTAAATCACAAAAAAAGAAAGAAAAGCTAGTATCCAGCACAGAACAGGTGAAGAATAAATTTAATATTCATATTGGGGGGGAGGTGAGATGGGAAAGAAGTACCACTCTTGTTTTGAGATTAGGTTGACTATATGATAGATATGTGAACTCCTTTGATAGGTACATATCTATAATTCGTAGTATAAGAGCCTTGTGGGGGAGCACAGACAGAATAAGTTGACTCCTCCATTTTCACCATGCCAGTATGGGCAAGAGGTAGAACCTGAACCCAGGTCTTCTTGCCTCTAAGATCGGCCATCTATCCACTACACTGTGCTGTTCTAGATCATCTTTAAGGTCCTACTAATACTTAGTAATTTTTGGTTTTGGTCATATATGAAAGCCCTTTGGAAGCATTGGTCATCTTCATTTCATAAATATTAATGAATCCAAACATTTCCTCTTGACCTGGGTGCATATACATGTATACATATATGTGTATATATCTATATGTCTATGTATAAGATATATTTATATCTATGATCTATGCTAAGTGGAAGCTTAGTGGATAGAGCATTGGGCCTGGAGTTAGGAAGACCCATGTTCAAATCCAGTCTCAGATAGTTATCAGCTGTGTGACCTTGCACAAGTTACCTACCTCTGTTTGCCTCCATTTCCTCTTCTATAAAATAAGCAAGAGAAGGAGGTGGAAGCCCACTCCAGTGTCTTTGTTAGGAAAACCCTAAATGGGGTCATGAAGAGTCATACATATTTGAACAACATCTATCTATCTACAAAAGTCTTTAGGCATTCTAAAGTATTTAATAGATATCTATGTATGTATATTCATATAGAAATATAAATCAATATACACACATATCTACCAAGAATGGCTTGTGTGAATGCATTGATATGAAAGGTAGAAGGCAGAGTTCAAGGATAAGGGGACCAGGATAGTTCAGTTTGTTGAAATATGAGAGAGAATGTGAAAGAGAGTGATGTGACATAGGCTCACTGTTATCACAAATAAGAAGGCAGAACAATTAATTTGTGGAGCAGGAAGGCAGCAGCCATCACCAGTAACCCTGAGAGGGCCACTAGATTCCCTTTATCACATGGTCAGCCTCTAGAGCCAGTTGTAGCTCAGTGTTCTGGGGATGGTATTTCTAAGGTGCCCTTCCTACTTCGGAGCCCATGAAGCCATCAGGAAGGAAAGTGAGGGAGTCAGGTAAGGCCTTTCTATGGCAGCCCAACGCAGCTCTGGGAATTTTGGTTACCTGAGTCAATTTTCCTGTATGTATATATTTCTTTGGGGAGACTCTTGTGCAGTGGGGTATACTTCAAGCTGTTAGATGTCTTAGATCACAGAATACGTGGAAGGATTTGGGCTAGGGTAGAGGAATCTGTGGCCTCGAGGCCACGGTTGGCCTTCTAGATCCTTGGGTTTGGCCTTTTGACTGAGTCCAAGTTTTACAAAACAAATCCTTTTGTAGGGGGATTTGTTCTGTGAAGTTTTGGATTTAGTCAAAGGGCCTCACTTGAAGACCTAGAGAGCCACATGTGGCCTAGAGGCTTCCCCACCCTTGGTTTGGACACTATTGACTTTGTGTCACAATATTAGTTTACTCCTTATGGCAGCTTCAGATACTTTCCCTATTTTCTTGGTGGACCAGGGGCCTCAGAATCCTGTCAGTCAGAGGGCATGGAACCTCATCTCCCCCTGCCTCACACAAGTACACATACTTCTTACATACATATACCACATCTCCCTCTTACCTCTTTAAGGGAAGTTATCACTTTTTTTTTTTTTGCACACACATGGTAAGTAGTACTTCATGCACATCTGTGCCTGGCCTGCCTACTCTGTTTGCCGAAAATACTTGTGTGTGTGTGTATATATACAGTATAGTAAGAAACTAATTTTTGAAGCGTCTGTGGGGGCTCCAGGGCACTCTGCCATTTCCTCTTCTCCCTAAAGCTGTTAGGCTAAATTACAGGGCTAGGGGAATGAGTGGCCAGCTGTGCTTCAGCTGTAGGCCTCAGTTGTTGTGACAGAGTGTAAAGTATGGGCACCAACAGATCATTAACTGTGCAACCAAAAATAGGCTGATGATTGGCTTGTGTGCTCTTCTGAGGGAAGAGAATGCTGTAATGTCTCATGCAAATTCTGGTTTAAGCCCAAGATAGGACTGGCCCCTGTAACCCCAAAGAGAACTGGTTAATGAAACCCCTGAAGTACACAAACACTGCCTATATTTCATATTTTTCCCTTCGTGTCTTTTTTTTTTCTTGTGAAACTTTTTTTTTAATTGAAAAGACTGTTGGGTTTTGTTTTTGTTTTTTAAATTTCCCCACAATTTCCTGTTGTATTGCCTCCTTGGCTGTGCTCAGCCTCGCTGTTGACTATAATTACTCTTGGGCCTGTGAAGACGGCTGACAAATCTAAGCTGACATTAGTGGTGCATTATACTCGAGTGAGACTAGAAACAGCGGGCCTCACATTGCTTGGTGCTACCCCTGCATTTTGTCCAGATTAACCAATTTAGATGGTTCGGGGTTTGTGTAGCATTAATAACTGCCAGGGCAATCTTTGAAAGTTGTAAACATTGCACATGAAGGGTTAGCAAAGTGTGAGCCTGAATAAACATTACCTCAGTGGTTCGCAAAATACTCACCAGAACTGACTTGATTTGTGCTTGAAAAGAAGTTTTCTAATTCAAAAGCACTGAAGGCAGAACTAGACTAAAACATAGGAATGAGTCCTTTATTGCCCATCCATTTCTGTCCAAACCTAAACATTTTGCTTTGTCTTTTGATACCTCAGTTTCCTCATTTATACAATTGTGGATGATAATACAATTGTAGCATGAACCCCTACTATGTGTCAGTGCATTCTTCACATATATCTTTCGTCCAGTGGAAACAGTGTGGAGACTTCCCTTTGGCTTAAAAGTAACCCTATCTGGTCTCCAAAGCTGACGTTGGCTGGGACCCCCATATTGGCAAGTATTCTTTCAGGAAATGAGAAAAGAAAAGAACTTTGGTACATTCTCTTCTAGATGGTGTTTTAATATAATGAGGGAGACTCATTTATTCTTCTCGCAGGAGAAGAGAGAAGAAAAGAACAGAACTGAAAAGGATTTTGGAGTTGTGAGAGTAAGGAACAGGGCAAAGATGCTGAGAAACATTCTCTGACAAGAGGACTGCTAATATGAGAGGGAAGAGTTAAACAGGATAAATTAAGGTGAAGCACAACTCTTGTCACACAGATAACTCTCGGTTATGAATATCTTGATTACAGTTGTAAAAATTATGAGAACTGTCTTAAACAACTTCCCACCAAACAACAAAGTAGGATTCAATTCAATTGAACAAGAATTTGTTAAGTACCTACTATGTGCCAGGCCCATTGCTATCTCCCCTTAAGGAGTTTTTAATGTCCTGGAACAAAATGAATGGAACACACAACACCGGTCTCAATCAGCACTAAAGTCTATACTTGTCAGACTGTATTACACCTGGTAGGAACTTTGTGAATATTTGTTGAATCGATGGCATGCCTATAAGTAGACTATTTCCTCTTCTGTTGGTGAACATGTGTGAACAGAAAGGCTGATGAAAAGATATAAAATTTGGAGTTACTCGGTGGTTCTATCTCTAGCAAATGTTTTTAATCAGATTGCGTGATTTGACTCAAAACATTTCTTCTCCTTCCTATCTTCCTATTGAATTAAAAAAAAGTTGTTTAAGAATATAACAGTGTTGGTCTGGCTAGGGGTGGAGGAGTTCTTCCAGGGACTTATCCAGGTGTCCCCTTGTCTTGTCCTGAACATCTTGTCTTAACAACCCTTATCTCTGGTTGTGTCTGGCGGAAGCCAGAACAACCAGATGGAAAGTGGGGAATCTAGTCAAACCTCCAGATGTTCTGACTGCCCAGTGCCAAACATCTGTATCTTTGCAAACATCCAGAGGATTAATTAAGTTTCCCCCTCTTTTCAGTGTTCTTCCTCATCTTGGTGTTTTGTACACAGTCTTTAATGGGGACCAGGACAGTGTAGTAAAGGTATTTATTTATTTGGTCTTGGTTTGTCACTGTGTTTCTCATTTAGCAAACTGTGTCCACAAAGATACCAAGATACAACAACTGATTAAGCACACTGGATCATTAAGAGAGAGAATCTTGGGATGAAACAAATGTTTTGTTGAAATGGCTTCCTCTATTAAGAGACTACCAGCCACAGTTCATGCACAGGTATATCCCTTGCTAAAATATTTATTTTATGTAAATGAGAGAGCCGATAGCATTATTTAATTCCACCACAAACATTTAGTTCCTTTGGGGAACACAAGGTGTTTTCATATGTTATCTTCAAGGTACCTCCATTTGCTAATTAAGGACCAGCTCAATATATCAAAAATCTGTGATTAGGGACCCCTGATGTGGAAATTAAGCTATAAATTATTGTCTCAGTACTTACCTGAGCTTAAAGGCTCACACAAGTTAGAAGAGTTGGGATTTGAACCCAGGGCTTCTGGATTGCCATCTCAGCATTTGAACCACTTCATCTTGGAGTCTCTACTTCATATCACCATTTTGTGGAGGGGGGAAATAAGACACCTGCCTTTGGCCTTCCAGAACAAGTACCAGGCATGTGTCTGCTGATAAGCAATCTGTACCCACACCAGTAATTTCTTGCTGGTTCCCCAGTTGCTTATTTGATCCTGTGCTAAAAAAAAGCCTTGCCCACCAGAGAAGGTAGAGAATTCAATCTTCTACAAAGAACCTGAGCAGGGTGAACAATCCCTCGTTTGTTCGTTGACAAACAAAGCTGATGATTTACTCTAACATAGTCCCCCACGGGAAAGGAGTGGTGTGGGCCTGGGAGGAGTGTTGGGGGCAAGGAGGGGTGGGCCAGGAAATTTCTCACACCTTCCCACTTCAGAACACTTTGGCACACACCTAATTTTTTGTCACGCCTTTTGTTCTGGTGAAGTTGAGCTGTTGGAGAGATTACATGGACGGCTCCAGACCCAAACACTGATTTCAAGGGAAATAGCACCAGCTGCCGTTTGTTTGTCAGTGAAAGAGACTCTTTGGGGGCCCTTTTTGGTGCGGAACAATGCAGACAATGAAAAAAGTCTGCCAGGACTCCATCCGTAGTAATAGGCGTCACTTCTAAATCCTAGGAATGTGCTCTGAAGTACTCCTCCCTCTGGTTCGAGGCTTTGTTTTTCAAAGTAGGCAGGATTCTGGGTGGGCAGAGAACCTTGTGAGGGTCTCAGGGAGTGACCCAACTCAGGACCCTGGAACATTAGCACTCTTGTGTTCTGGGATCTTTGCTTAAGGCATTCAAACAGCAAGGTCTGTAGAAACAAGGCATTGTTATTAGCGGTGTCAAAAATGGAGTTAGGGAAGCCTGGTAGATGGGGCAGATGATAGCAGTGTGACCTTGGATAAGTCACCTAACCCCTTGGAGCCTTAGTGTTCATATTTTTAAAATGGACTTAATAAAAGTTATTATGTCTTCTTCAAAGGGAATGTTGTGAGGCTCCAATGAGGCGATGGCTATAAAGCTCTTCACAAATTTTAAAATAAAATGTTTATTATTACCATCTCTATTAAATTATTTAATTACATTATTTAATCACAATTGTCATTTCTGATGAGTATTTATAGTCATCTAGTAATAGGACTCATGCGTAAGCAATATTGCTCCATGGGCTACTAGAAACAAGCACAGAGTCATTTGGACCTAATCTCTATTTATTCTGCAAATGCAACTCCCATTCAAAGAGAGACTGAATCAAGGGGGAAATAAGCAAGAATGTGATCTCTCCTATGAGATAAGGCTCCTGATATTCTTTGAAGACAAGCTTAGAATAGAGATGAGCCCTGAGATGTTAGCTATCTTAGTGGAACTGACATTAGGTGACAGGGCTTTCAAAGCCTTGATTTCATTGCCTTGTCCTTGCCAGTCACATCTGCCTTAACAATCCCCTTTTGTGCAGGTAAAATACTTCTGTCCATGTTTTTTTGGCTCAGGAGCTGAGCAAGATGATCATACTCACATATGTGCTTTCACTTAACTTTCCTTAAATAAACAATGAAGTCTGCTTAAATTACAGTGAAATTAGTTGTGTGCCTGAGGGGCTATAGGCTGGGGGTGGGGGAAAGACTGAAGAGGGTGGCCACATTAATCTGGCTGTAGATACAACAACAAAAAAGGCATTTCCCAAGTAATTTATGATTACCATCATTCAAGTCCACCAAGGAAAAAGACTCCCACTTACTTTCAGTAGCCATACTTACACTGTGCTCCTCCAAGGTTTTGGAGCTTTCTGCTATGACTGTCACGGCTTGGATTCTTAACTTAATTTCTAACTTTCCAAAAATAAAATGTGATAATAGTAACAGCAGCCAAAGTAACAACAACAATTTACCAAATATAACAGGAGAAAATAATATGGTAGTAAAGGGTAAAGAACCCTAGAATGGGTGTCAGATGGCCCAAGAACTAATCCTAGAGGATTGGTGACAGGCAGCTTACTTAACCTTTTACAGCCTCAGTTTTCTTGCCTGTAAAGTAGGGATAGTAGTACTCATGATACTTATAGCATTTCTATGAAGGTTAAAAAAAAATAATGCCCAGAAAATAATTTGTAACTGTAAAGGCCTGAATAAATATTGGCGCGCCATCAGCATTCTTCTCATTCTTCTCATTTTATATTTGATGGAATCCAGATAGAAAGGATCATGGGACATATTGCTATCTTACTCTAATTCTCTTATGTTTAAAGTTCACGGGACACAGGTGTATAGAATGATTGCTTTTTTGTAATCAAATAAGTATTGAGATGAAAACTCATTTTCCAAAGTCTCACTAAACAGTAAAACAAAACCCAGGAAAATACTAGCAGCAAACAGATGATGGAAAATGATATATTCTTTCTTGTGTTCCCACATGGTTTTAAATAAAAGAATAAAGCATGTGTTAAGTGCTTGCTATATGCAAAGCCCAGTGTTAAGCATTGGGGACACAAATAGAAAAATGGGACAGTCCCTGCTCTCAAGAAGCTCACCTTCTAATGGGAGAGAGAATACATATGGGAGGTTTCAGCCCAAGTCAGCTGGAAAAGTCCCATGGTTCCTAGGAAACAATGGCAAAGTAGATGGTGATGTATCTTCTTTAATCTTTTTATTTTAATTCAACTTAAGTTTTGATTTTGTTTTTCTTGCTAAGCATCAATATTTTGAGAGCATTTTTTCTTCTGTGACACTATTACAATTTTTTATCACCTCCTTCAAATCTTTTTTCTTTTAAATGGTGGATGGGGTTCAGATAGAAATGGTCCTGGGATGAGTCATTATTCTTTTATACTTAATATTCTGTGCATATTGCAAGGTGGATAAAATAACTCCTTTTTGTAACCAAATCAAAGTTTTAGGATATAACTTGTCATTTGGAGGTTTACTGAAAGCACCCACAGCGTAATTCACTTTCGTAGCAGATAGGACAAGAGAGACAACATACATGTTATTCACGTTCCTTTATGAAGTTCTTTTCTACAAAGTCTCTGTATTTTGAAAGCTTTTGTTCCCTGTAACTTGGAAATTATAACTAATTGATGTGTTAATATTTATTAAAATTATTAAGTTTTTATGGATAAATGTTAAATCAGGCAGTTTTGTGCAACCATGTTCCTTGTGATAATGATGTGCTTTATTATTATTTCCTAGAAACAGAAGGGGCCTTATAGATCATCTCTTTCAGGTTCTTCACTTATTAAGAACTTCATTGGACTTTCTTTTCTGAAGTGCTTTGATAACTATATTTCAGTATTATTTGTTTCCTTTGCAACCCTATGAATTTTATTTTACTCATTGTAAAGTGCTATTCTCAGAAGAGATCTATAGGTTTCAGCAGACTAGCAGAGGAGGCCATGATATACAAAAAGGTTAAGAACCCTGACTCCAATGCAACTTAAACATTTTACACATAAAGAAAGTGAGACTGAAAGAGCCTTAATGATTTCCCCAAGATCATGTAACCAGATGGTAGCAAAGCTGTATTTGGATTAGTTCACATCTAAGATCTTTTCCTAATCCAACATAATGCAAGTTAGCTAAGAAATATATTGATTGATTGAAAAATGCTAATCAAGCAATTCTTTACTATTTTGTAATTACCAACTTTGATAAGTCTCTTCCTCTGCACAAATATTTCAGATCATCCATCTCTAATCCAAGGAGTGAAAGTAATTTACTAAATTATTATGGGGCAAAAAAGCCATGAAGCCATTTAATCAGTGTCCTGAGTATAATTTTAATTTTCTTCTCAATCCCTGTTTATGCCAACTCTCTTTCCGTCTCTTCCCTTTTTCTCATAGAATTTCTGAGTTGGAAGTTTCCTCAGTGGCTATCTAGTCGAACCCCTTGCCAGAATAAAGAATCAACTCCATAGCATCTCTACATCGTCTAACCTTTTCTTGTATGCCTTCAGTGAAGGTAACTCACTACCTTCCAGGGCAGCTCATCCCAATTTTGGCTAGTTCTGTTAGGAAGTTTTTCCTTACGCCGAAGTGCATAATGTTTTCCTGAAATTTCTACCCTTTGCTCCTATTTCTGACCTTTGGGATTCAGCAGAACAAGTCTAATCCCTTGTCCATGTGACAACTCTTCAGACTAGGAAAGGACCCTAAAAATCATCTAATCCACTAACTAATTATGTGTTCTTGAGCAAGTCAGTTAAACTCTTCAAGGCTCAGCTTTCTCTGAGGTCCTTTCTACCTCTAAGAACCAATAATAATAAAAAGAGCTCTACTCCAATTCTTTGACAGATGCACAAACCTCCTTCATAGAATCTGTGATAAATTAGCTTATATCATGTTAGTCGTAACTTATTCAGTTTTTTTTCTCTTATCCTCCTTAAAACTGTTTTGACACTCTGGTCCTTCTTTTTGTAGCCTGTTTTCACCTTCTGTTATACTCAAGTAGATTTACATGAGAATTTGCAAGTGAGTCCCTTCTCCCACTCTACAGTCATTTCTTATGCCTCTCAGAAAATGGAATGCTGATTTATCAATATTTGGGCCATGTTTCCCTGAGTATTTCTCTCTTTGTGATTGGCATCTGGGATCCAAACTGAGAAAATAACAGGAGAAATCAAATAATTTCAAATTAGACTGGAATTGGATCTAGAAGAATAAACACATTGGGTGTGGGCTGGTAGTGGGAAGAATTAGTTTTCTGGTCATTTTGACTGGGATCAGAAGTACTGTTCACCCTTACCCTCCCATCATGGTCCTACTCACACAGGTTGGAAGCTTTAGCCAGTTAGCATCTTTTTTATTCTTCTGGGTAAGCATTGGACAGACATCTGCACTTTGGGAGCCTCCATTGACCTCCAACTTTGAAGTGTTGGAGTCTCCGCCATCTGTAATGGATAGGCCAGGGAGGGATTCTGACTTCTGTACCCTGGGTCACTTTGATCAGTTTCAACTTTAAAGGGTGGTTTCTTCAAAAGATGTTGAAAAGCTGCTTTAAGTTGTGTGACCTCATAGCAAATTTAAGCTGCGACTTCTCATCAAATTTCCTCTTAAGGAGCCAGCATATGTAACTCTTCAGCACTTAGCTTTATTCAAATTGCCCCATGGAACCCCAAAATCACCCCCATTATGCAAATGGAACCCAACATAACACATTACACATTTTAAAGATTTTTTTTTTTTAAAGGAAGTCCCTGTAAGATTTACTCATTGGGTAGATACGGTAACTTCTGAGACAAATTGAGCACACTGTTTCTGTCCCAGAGCAAGAAAGGGTCAAGAACCCCTTAACCTGACTTTCTTGAGCAGCTAGAGATTTCTTTTTCATTTCCCAATCCATGCTTGACAGGTCCAGCTTAGTTTCTGAAATCATTTGAAAATTCCTATATAGCCTGTTATTGTGAAAGAAGAAATCCTTTGTTGCAATGAGATTTTTTTCTGAAATTTTTTTTGAACACAAAAAAGGTATGACTCCAGTCATAAGATAAGAGTTGGGAATTTTGCTTTATCAGAAATTTTTTAAGAACTCCCTTTCAATCCACCTATTTTCACCATTAAGTTACTATAGGTTTATATCAATACCTCTTCCTCATGAAAATCTAAATTTTCATATCTATGGAAATCAGTCATTTCAGCCTTTAAGATAAATTTAAGTTTGTGCCATTACCCTGGTATTTTCTTTGAGTAGAAAGCATGCTGTATTAAAGGGATACTATCTGTTTAAGGAATTATTTTAACTCAAAATTAGTGAACCACTCCCTTGGGAGTATAGGAGGACATGAGATAAATGCAACCTGCTAATAGCAATTAAATCATTGGATGGAGTAGCAAAAAGCATACTGATATCCATTGTTCAATGGTGTTATGAGGCACCCATCATCTTAGAACAGGAAATGAGATGGGAGCTAAGACAGGTCACTGATGACATTAGTTTGGGAGGGAAACTTGAGCTTGCAGCAGCATGAAGGAAAGTCAGGATGAAAGAAGGACTTGAAAGGTCTGACTTCTTGTGCTCAAGTCACAGTGCCATGTGCCCAGTCTAGGGCAGTAGGTTGAACAGGCCATGTAAAAATTAAAGGCAGAGCCAGTTACCATAGCTGGGTTGGTGAAATATTACTTAGATATACCAACTAGGGATAGAGAAGACAGGTAGAGGAGAGAAAAAGAGAGTAGAATTCCAATGATCAGATTTTGAAAGGAGGGTTTTAGAATCATGCTATGAAACCTGAGAAGATAGTTTAAAAAGTCTGAAAAAGAAAAGAATTGTTCTATTTCTTCAAGCCAATAGCAAACAGAAATCAGAGAAATTATACAGAGGAGAAAATACCAGGTAATACATAAAGTGAATGAACTCTTCCAAGCGGAGAAAGGAGAGAAAGAAAGAGGGGGAGAGAGAGAGTAAGAAAGAAAGAGAGAGAAACAGAGACAGAGACAGAGACAAACAGAGACAGAAATAGACAGAGACAGAGAGAATCTCATATTATAGAAAATTCCCCCAAAGTCTCTGTGGAAAGCTGGAAATAGGTGGAGGCTCCAGCAGTTGACTTCTTCTCTGTCTTTATGGACAAGAACTTCTCCAAGAAGAGAGCTTAGATTCATGTGTGTCTTCACTCAAAATCACACAGAAGCCACAAGAATTTCTCTTCTCTCAAGCTCTCACCAAGCAGACCCTCCACACAAAGCATAGGGCATAAAGTAATCATTATCTCTACCAATGAGGGGAATCTTACACATATGCTCAGCCTTGAGCCCTAGGTTATAAATATAATTGAGGTTTTTTTTTTTTTTTAATCCTATATATTTTGCTTTTGTATTTAAAAAGATTGTTCTGAGAAGGAGTCT
This sequence comes from Notamacropus eugenii, assembly GCF_028372415.1. Classification (NCBI taxonomy): domain Eukaryota; kingdom Metazoa; phylum Chordata; class Mammalia; order Diprotodontia; family Macropodidae; genus Notamacropus; species Notamacropus eugenii. The sequence continues at coordinate 189,322,540 of NC_092876.1, forward strand.
GTTTGCTTCTCCAGAAGGACAAAAGGGTCTATGACGTTAACATGGTAAAGAACTTCTGATCTGGGAAATGGTGGTTCAGAGAATTTTTCTAGATAGCAAATGTAACATGAAGGGACAATCCTGAAGCCCATGCAAAGAAGTTATTTTAAAGATACTACAAGGAAGAGATGGGAACCCTAACCCTATACCCAGACCTCAGGTTAATGGAAAGAGATCTCAGAAGGCTGAAATATCAATATCTTTGCCAAACCAGATACATCAGCTAGAGAAAGTAGGGTGTTGGAAAGACATTTCAAGATCAGACTTGTTAAAAGAGGGATAGTAAGAAAAGGTAAAAGAAGTTAAGAGTAGAGCCTACTTCCTTATTGGTGCCTGGTTAAGTGACATGCCCAATGTTGCACAGGTATTTAGTGAAAGAGGTAGGATATGAACTCAGGACCTTTGACTCTTTTCTATTTTGCCAATCTGCCCCTCATATTTAGCACGTGGACAATAATACAACTCAGATTGAATTCCATTATATATAGTAACAATATAACTCAAATTTCGTTTGGGCCAAATTCCTCAGATCTGGCTAATGGCCCATTCATTTTAAGGATTATATTAGAGACATGCTGTAGTGATAAGAAAGTTATTGCTGAACTCAACACAGACTTGGTTGCAGATCCTTAGTTTACCTCTGATACATACTGAGAACATGACCCTGGATGGGCAAGTCACAACTTCTTAGTGCCCTCAGGGAACTCTTTATGATGATAAATTATGCATAGGTTGATGATCTGAATTTTCTCATCCATAATTCTTTGAATGGATGAAATAACAGATCCGGAACCCCTACTTCCTCCCCCCTTTCAAGATCTAACAAGATAGCACTCCAACCTGAGAAATGAGTAATCTCATGAGGTTCTTTGAAATGATTCCTGACATTCCTAGTTGTTTCAAGAAATGTTAAGTAAATGTTCCACAATTGAACCATCAAAGAAACCACCCTGAAGACATATTTCAGTTGAATAAAATTTACTTCTTATGACAATAGAATCGTATTGATCTCTGAGAAGGAACAAGCATCCATGAGAATTAATGCACTCTATCAGATTGTTTGGTTCAGTTGTTTCCAGTTGTGACTGACTCTTCATGACCCCATTTGGGATTTTCTTGGCAAAGACACTGAAGTGGTTTGCCACTTCCTTCTTCAGCTCATTTTACAAGGAATTAAGGCAATCAGGGTTAAGCGACTTGCCCAGTTCACAAAGTTAGTTAAGTGTCTGATGCCAGATTTGAACTCAGGAAGATGTGTCTTTCTGACTTCAGGTCCAGCATTCTATCCACTGTACCACTTAGCTGACCCATTTTGGATTAGTAAACCAGAAAAATCAAAGAATATGAAAACTCAACCAAAGCTACAGGTGTCCTTTGATTTGATTGTTAATTAAAATGTGATTTCTATTCACAATGTCACTGGTAAAGGACATAACACAATAAAGTATGTCAGGTACCTGACAATTTCTTGTAATGCCCTCAAAGACAGGTGTTCATTCCTGTAAAGGCTTTGAAGCTAAAAATAAAAAAATTAAAATTAAAGGATATTTTCAGGAATGTAGTAATCATCTTAATACATATATTTCAGGCTATTTTTCTTTTAAAACTATGTGGGGAGTGGGGGCACTGAGAGAAGGAGGATTGGGCAGGGTGTTAAAAACTGACACAACTCCTGGCTAGAAAGGAATGCAGAAAATGAGGTAAAGTAAAGCCTTGTAAGTCATTTGAGATCAATCGTCAGAGAATGTGTCTCAGCTGTGTCATTATCAGATTAATAGCTGACTTCAATTTAAGCTGGAATTATTTGGATAACAAAAATCAAAAGCAAAGTTTTTGCAAACAATTTTTCCCCAGAGCAAAATAAACCTTATTAGGGGATGTGGATTTGTGTGCTTGTCACCACATCTTTCTAGCTCCAAGAAGCTCAGTATGCTTCATAAATGCTTTATGGTAGTGCTTTCTTCCACATTAGCAGTTGGTTCCATCTTCAGGTAATCCTGGGAGTAAAATAGAACCCTTCTGAATTAATTGGATTTCCAGGAGAGGATGTGTTTGAGTGTGTGCTCAAACATTGGCTTGAAGGGTATCTAAAATAATCATTCAAAGTGGCTTTCAGAGCAGTTTCTATAATCTGAAATTGAGGATTTCTATTGGGTCAGGTATGTGTTAAAGTGGTTCTTCATTTTCCCCCCTTCATTACCTGTGCTTTAGTAGACCCCAGAAATAATCAGGGGCAAGAACCCATAAGGGGCCTTTGAATGATAATGGTCAGAATGTCATGAAAAGGAATAAGAGAAAAGGAAACATGAACATGTGCCACTTGAAAGCAAGACTAGATGGTCGCATGGCGTTTATTAGAAGCAAAAAGTGAAATACAGGGTAGATCTAGGAGGTAAGGGGAATTCAGAGTTGGCCAGGTGAAAGAGAAAGGAGATGTGGCTTTGTGTCCTTGCAACATAGATAAGAATGCTTCCTGGGAAAGGTAACCTTTCAGATAATTTCTGAAGCAGTATGACTAAGATGTTTAGTGTACTCTAGTGGAAAAATATTACATGCTAAAGTGACAAGTGCAAACATCTGAGAGTAAAGTGGAAAAGGATAGGGTGACTATACATGGCAATTTAGGCACAAGGAAGGCAGATTAAATAGTTAAGGATTACAGAAATGATTTAAAGCAGAGGCTACATAGCATTTGGAATTAGGAGGAAAAGAAAGGGCTCTTTAAAGAAAATTGATTTCACAGGTAATGGTTGGAAAAAAAGGATAGTTCATATTGAAAAAAGTCTTCAGGTTTACAAAGTGTTTTTTTGTTCTGCAAAAATTCTGTATTATCTTCATTCTACAGATAAGGAAACTGAAGTTCAAATAGAGATTAAGTTGGTTGATTGTACTTCATTTTTGAGGACTAAAATGACCTCGCTATGCTGGAGTCACACTATAGAGCATTGGACTGTGGCTTATCAGACCAACATAAGCTCCAAAGGCTCTATCACAGGTTGGGCACAAATAGTTCACATGAACATTTGGAGTAGAGATGATTCTAAATTTGAGCATCTCATGTTTGCTTTGAGCTACTGCTGTTCTGCTTCGCTCATAGAGCATAGAATTTTCTTTGATGTGGGCAAGCCATGCTGAGTGATCCTGTGGCAATATCTCCCATGTCTCACAATCAATAGTAAAGTTTTTCAGAGAGACCTTGAGAGTGTCCTTGTATCACTTTTTCTGACCTCCATGTGAGTGCTTGTCTTCTGTGAGTTCTCTGTAAAATTGATATTTGATATTTGAACTATGTGGCTAGCTCACTGGAGTTGTACGCTTTGCAGTAGAGTTTGGATGCTTGGCAGTTTTGCTTGAGAGAGGATCTTAGTGTCCAGAACCTTATCTCGTCAGGTGATGCTCAGAATTTTCCTAAGACAATTTAAATGGAAGTGATTCAATTTCTGGGCATGGCCCTGGTGTACTGTAGAGGTTTTACAGGCATACAATAATGAGGTCAGCACAAAGTCTCTTTAGACCTTCAGTTTGGTAGGCAGCCTAATGCCTCACTTTCCTTGAGTCTCCCAAATGCTGAGTTAGCTCTGGCAATGGATAACTCATCCAAGGCCATACAGTTGATAAATGTCAAAGCCAAGTCCTAAACTCAGAGACTAAGAACAATGTCCTTTCTCTAACACCATGTTGCCTTAATATAGACTAAATAGACTGCCTTTGCCTCTTCTTATGTACTAGTAAATAAAGCTGGAGAAAATCAAGAAATGTGTTGATTGGATCCACTGTAAGTTTTTGTTGAGTAATTTCAACTGGTCCCTCACTGTGGCAAAGCATTACTCCTAGTTGACTCATTGTTCCACCCACCATGGACACTCTTCCAAAACTTTTCATCCCTCTTCAGATCCCACGTCTCCCTTTTCCCCCATCCTCATTTATTTATTTATTTTTACCAAAAAAATGAGGACATTCTCTAAGAGATCCTTCTTCCTTCCTCTTCATTTCACAACACCCAGTACATTTTGTAATTATCTTCTCCTTTACCTTTGTCTCACATGAAGAGGTGGTCCTCTTTGCCAAGGCTAAATCTTCTACATGTACAAGTGATCGCAATCTGTCCTGTCATTTCCATTAGAGAAGGGGGATCAGGAAAGACTTTCTGTAGAAGGAGGGGTTTTAGTTGAGACTTAAAGGAAGTCAGGAAAGTCAGTGGCAAGAAAAAGAATTTCAGGCATGTGGGCAGCCACTGAAAGTCAGGAGATGTAGTGTCTTTTGTGAGGAACCTCAAGGAGGCCAGTGTCACTAGACTGAAGAGCCTCTATCACCCCTACTGTCTCACTCATCTTCAATATCTCCCTTTCTACAAACATATGTGGGTCTCCCCTATCCTTAAAAATTCCTCACTTGATCCATCACTCCTTACATATCTACATCCATCCATCCCATATCTCTCTTGCATTTTGTGGCTATACTTTCTTGAGAAGGTCATCTACAATAGATATTTCTACTTCTTTTCCTTTTATTCTCTTCTAAACTTTCTAGAGTTTACCTTCCAACTTTATCATTCTATCCAACTGCTATCTCCAGAGTTAAAGATGATTCTTCATTGACAAATCTTATGATTTTTTAAAATTCCGCATCCTTGATTTCTCTGCAGCCTTTAATACTGTGAATCACCTTAATACTCTTTTCCTTCTAGCATTTCATGGCATTACTTTCTCCTGGTTCTTCTTCTATCCATCTGGCTAGTTCTTATCAGTCTCCTTTGCTGGATCTTTTTACAATTTACTTCCATTTTGGGTGTTCCACAGGGATATGTCATAAGCCTTCTTGTCTTCTTGATCTAGCGGTATCTTACAAGTTCCTATGGATTCAATTATCATCTTTCAGCTGAGGACCATCAGATCTACTTATCTAGCTCCAAATTCTCTCTTGACCTTCATTATTCCATCTCCAACTGTCTATTGGACATCTTGAACCATGTGTTCTATAGATACCTTAAATTCAATTTGTTGAAAGTGGAACTCTATCTTTCCCCTAACCATTCCTTTTTCTTAACTTCCCTATTACCGTTGAGGATGCTATCATCCTCCTAGTTATATAAGTTCACAACCTACATGTTATGCCTATCTCCTCACTCTCCACATTCAGTCTGATACCAGAACCTGTAGATTCTACCTTCACAAAATCTCTTATGTATGTACCTTGCTCTTCAGACTCTGCCTCCTCTTTGACATGGGCTCTAATCACTTTGTACATAGACCATTGCAATAGTCTTCTGGTTAGTCTTCCTGCCTTTAGTCTCTCCCCACTCCAGTGTACTCTCCACTCATCTGCAAAATTAATCTTCTTAAAGTGCATGCCATATCCTTATTCAATAAACTCCAATGATTCTCCATCACCTCCAGGATCAACATAAAATCTTCTGATACATAGCTTCATATTCTTCATAACTGCTTCTTCTCCACCTTTTCAGTTTTCTTACACCTCACCCCCAACCCCTACTTATTCTACAATGTAGTGGCCTCCTTGGGGTTCCTTGTAAAAGACAGCACATCTCCTGATGCACTGGATGCCCACATACCCGAAATTCTTTCTCTTGCCACTGACCTCCCTGGCTTCCTTTAAGTCTCAACTAAAACCCTTCCTTCTACAGAAAGCCTTTCCTAGTTCCCCGCCCCGCCTTGATTTAATAGAGAGAAAGTGTGCCTTCCTTCTGTTAATCATCTCCAATTCATCCTCCATATAGGTTGGTTGTATGTAGTTGTTTACATGTTGTTTCCTTATTAAATTCTGAACTCCTTGAGAGCAAGGACTACTTTTGCTTTTCTCCACATCCCCAGCTCTTAGAGTAGTGTCTGGCTTATAGGAAGCACTAAATAAATGCTTGTGGACTGACTGATACCTGTGTCACTTTCAGAAAGTCACTTTATCTCTTTGAACTTCTCTATTCTCCCTCAGGTAAGGCACACAAAGAATTAGAATTAGAGAACGTAGATTTAAATGCTTCCTCTGCCGACACTTCCTGAGTTACCTTACTTATTGCTTGACTGATCATTTCTATGAAATGTGTGGCATTGTTTTTTTCTCATAGTTATTCAACAGATGTAATTTTTTTGGTAGTTCTTACATGGCAGTGTCTTATTAAAAATTACATTCTATGGTTATGGAGAATATTCCAGAGGTCTGAGTGTAACCTTCTATCAGGAAGCACATCAATTCCCTCAATGGACTTGGTTAAGTAAGTCCAGGGTGCTTCCCAGAGCTTCCAGAAATTAAAGACTGAGAGCCCTAAGGCATTCTGAATGCTACCTTCACTGGGGATGTTGCAATGATTTATAATGTTTTGAATACCACATACTCTAAGTGTAGTCATGTTTAATGATCCTTCTTTTTATATGTAGAGAGATAACATATGTAGGGAAGATTTTTGGCTGACCAAAATACATTACCAAAGCATCTGGGTTTTGCTGCTGACAAAAATGCATAATAAAGGTAGGAATGCAGGGTAGGTTGATGGAGAATTTAGCTTCTTTTTGTCTTGGCTCAAAATCATTTACAAGCTATGCCAGAGAGCATTTAGGGAATGTAAAACCTTAAGAGAAATGGTTCTCTTGAACTAAAGGCTACAAGATCCATCCATCCATAGACATAAAAAAAAAAAAGGTTAATTTTAGCCTGAATGCATTCTATTTTAATTTTCTTAGTTGGTATAGTGGCATTGACTAAGTAACAATTAGCCTATGCTGATCAGGGGAGAAGTTTTAGCCACTTTAACCTAGCAAACGATTCCTGAGATGTTCAGCGTCCTGAACAGATGCATGCCAGAAATGATGGTGATCCGTAGGGAGCTAGTATAGCACCCCAAACTATAGAGCAAAGCACTGATGGTTTCATGATGAGCAGTAGAGAAATACTGTGCTGTGACCACCATGTCCAGCAGCCACCTTGATACCTACAACTTATATCTGAGACAACAAGATAAGCTGTTGCTATTAAAGCAGTGAAGGAAGGAGCCCAGCAAAGATACAACACCCAGTGAATTACTGGCCTGTGAAGAGCATTATGTGGTCATCCCCAGAAGAAATCAATGGGATAAAATGACATTGGTGTGAGTTGCTGTTCCTCTCATGTATCTTGGCCTTACTTGTTGCCTATGTTGTTGCCTCTAACTCTTCTCCTAATGGGTGTGACTTTGAGGAAGAACATGCCTAAGATATCCGAGAGGAATTTCTAGAATAACTTTTCTTATGTTATTTTGGTAGTTGCTTTTTCTTTGAACTTACAGTGTTCTCTGGAAGAAAGGTATTGGGGGCTTGGGAGCTATGCTACTTCTCTGCATGAAATTCAGAGAATACACTGACCCTAGGGTAGCTACCTACTGGAGGCCCCCATAGAGGGAGTGCCTCTACATATTATAGGTGTATGTGTAGTTTTGGAATATGACAAAATATTATATAGCTGTGCAACGCTTTTTTTTTAGTGTGTGGGAGAGAACATTAGAAGTCCCTTTTATGACCTATTTTTGGCCATATATATTATGTCCTTTGTTAGAAACTATAGACTTATTTTCACTTGCTTTTAGAAGTGCTTTGGGGGACTTATTCATCAAGCAAACAAACCATTGGGCATTTCATTAAGGAAAATGTGAATTTACCTAATGTGAACCAAGAGAGCAATTAATTTCCCAAGGATTAAATTTAAAGAGATAGAATTGCAAACAATTCAGAACTAAATTTTTTATCTTATTCATGAATATTGCTGATTTTTACTTTACCATTAATTTCTGAAAATTTCAGTATGGCGAATATGCTTTAAAAACAGTTTAAATTACATTTATTTTCAAGCTTTCAGGGAAAAGCATGAGCCATTTGGCAGGAGAGGAACCTGGTTACAATCAACTTGTCAGCATCATATTCAAGTAGAAAATACAATTAGGGATTAAGAAACTCCATTTCCCACCTTCCCACCCTCAAACTTCCATCCTTGCTTCGAATAGGTTCATTGTCTTTGTGGATAATGAAATCTGAAGTATGATCCCTAGTATCAGATATTTTTTTGCTTTCATATTCTAATGAAAATCTCCAGCTTCTTCTCTTTGTTTTTTCCCCCCCGCTAACTTGAATGCCAGTGAATTAACCAGGGATTAGAAAAAGAAAATCAACTTTGTTTCAGACAGAAAAAAAAAAGTGACATTTAGATTGTGTCTTTACTCAACATGAATTGTTTTTGATGGGATTCAGTAAAAATAACCTTTTTGTATAGCAGTATGATTAGTGATAAAGTGTAGTCAGAGAGTTTTACTATTTAAAGGCCTTATGTGAAAAATAGCTGGTTTTTAAGGATCGTTTTAAAAATCATGGCTGTCAGTTAATATAACTATTGACTCCTATCTCTGATTATTGTGTGTATAAAACCATTATGAGTATGGTCTATGTACTCAGTGAGGGCATCCTCACAGAAAACACAGGGAAGAGGCAATCTTTTAAAAAAGAGAAGGTAACATCTTTAATATCACACAACAGACTAAGAACCATGGCTAATAATACATTTCTACAGTACTTACAGTTTTTTCAAAATTTTTGTTGTTGTCAGGAAAACAACAATAACAACTGTAGCCCAACAGGTTCTTCTTGGACAAGTTGTCTTTCATGCTTATGTAGTACGGTCTCTGGGCTCATCCTCCCAAATTCTGATAATTTTGGTGAGCCAGGTATCTAGAGAATGGCTATTTGTCTTCTTTACCATTCTTCAACTAACCCTAAAGAGCTGGGTTTCTAGTACTGTCAATTATGAGCCCCCACCTGGTATGCTCCCTATTGATGATCAGATAGACTTTTAGACAAGGTATATAGGGGGCAAAAGCATAGTAAGAAAAGTTATTACAGAAACATCCTATCCCCTCAAAACTAAGGAATCCTTTACCCCTTGCACAAGGTCCATGAGGAGAATGGACCTAAATATAGAAAATACACTTGATCAAAGAGTATTCACAACTGCTCCTGGTTACTAAAAGTTCTTTATTTCCTTTGTGAAGTCCTCATGAAATTCTTCTGAAGCAAATCTCTATGCTGAGGTGGAAGGATAAGTGCCCTTGTAGAGTCTTAAAACTGCTTTTATCAATATGTCTAGTTTGTCCTCAGAATGCCTTTCAGCTCTCAGTAGTGATGCTTCCATCAGCAATTTGATGCCTTATCAATTCCCATGAGAACTCCAGATTTTCCAACCTTTCAAAGTTCACAAGGTCATCATATGGTCAATAGGGATGAAGGAGAGAGATGCCATCACCCTCTCCCAAGGACAATTCCCTCTCAGAAATCTTTCACCAATAAATTAGATAGAATGCGTGATTCATCATTCCTCTCTGGGTTCAACTCCTGAGTCTCTGGACTTTTTTCCTCCACCATTACCCAGCAGTCTTCTCATCCTAGAATATCACTTCACTCTTGTGGCTCCTCCTTCTGATTGCTCAGTTCCTCTCAGAACCTTCAATTTAATGCTAGAAGGACCAGATGTATCAAATGATAACAAAAAATTATAATTTTACTTTGAAGCAAAAATTTTAATCATATCTATTTTCTTTGCCTTATGAATACACACACATACACATGTATATGTGTGTGTTTGTATGTGTGTGAGTGTGTGTGTTTAAGAATATAAGACTTTTAAAATACTTGGAAGTACCAAACTGTGTTAATTGATGCAGTATGCATTCATTGACACAACTCAGTCCTTCCAAGTATTCTTAAATTCTGGTACTTTCAGTGTTAAGTGCCCAGAGCAGCTATGGCCACTCTTACATTCCTCTCTGGTGTCACTACTATGGAATTCTTTCTCCACCATGTCCCTGTGTGTATACTTCACCATGATGTAGAAGACATCTAACCTTGGAAAATCACTCTGTCCCTTCAACTTCTTCCTCTGATTTGTCAGTGGCTGGCATACTCCCTCATTAAAAGATAAGCATCTTGAGGGCAAGACCAGACATTATCTTTCCTTTTAAATGTATTTATATTCTGAGGACTTAGCACAGTGTCAAACACATACTAAATGCTTAACAAATACTGTTGATTTGCCTTCCAAATTGACTTGCTGTGTTATACCTAGGCTCAGATATATTTTAGATTCTTGTAGCCAGTTGCAAGATATTTCGTCAGTGTTATCTGTTTTCTTTCAATCAACTATAATTTTCTCAAATTAATAAAGACTTTTTTCCATTCAGTTTATACCTTTGATTTAATTAATTTAGTTGATCTCTCTAGGTCTTCTGTGATTAACATGGATGAGACAGACTCCAACTTTCATTATCTTCCCCCAGTTAAACATTTGTTATCTTCAGAAAATCAACTGTTATGCTTTTCATAAAGTCCATAATCCTGAATTCTATATAGCTCTCTAGTGAAGTGTAGACTTTCAGCATTATCCTTTTTTAATGCCTTCCCCAATGGTTTATAATAAGTCTTAGGAAAAGTCTATGTGGCACCATTCATAAACAGATCTGGAAATTAATATTCTTCCAAACTTCTGAAATTAAGCTTCTCATTTTGGTGGGAAAAACTAGTTCTTCTGATCTTTCAGAACATGTGAGACTCTCCTTACAGGGATTAAGGACCTAGGGTTGGCATGAAGTCAATCCTTCACTGTTCAGGTAAAAAAGCAAGCTGTTCTAGGTGTAGAATCTTTCCCTTTATTACATTTAGAGGTTCTTAATCTGGAGTTTTTAACCTTGCTCTTAAAAATATTTTGATACTGTATCTCAATAATGGTTTCCTTTGTAATAATATATGTTTTAGTTTATGCATCAAAAAAGGTTATTTTGAGAGGGGTTCATAGGTTTCTCTAGACTGCCAAAAGGGTTCATGATACAACAATAGTTAAAAATTTCTGATATAGGGGAAATGCAATTAGAGATATGGATAATATATCTCCAGGTTTCCCTTTCCATACAGGATATATCAAAATACTTCCATGTACCTTTTTACATATAAAGCGATCTTACTAAGGATTCAGACAAAAATTTCCCTGGGTGCCTTCACAATAGCGCAACTGAAGTGTCTCCAAATGATTAGTGATAATTCTTTAATTCTTGCTGCTGGACCCAGATGGCTCAGGAGGAGAAAGTGAGGCAGGTGACACTTTGCACAGCCTTGCCTCACTTAAATCCAATTCACTTACATGTCATCACTTCACCTCCATGATGTCATGATCCTCTTTGAGAACGAAGAACAAACATCAACAGCTAATACATTAGGGAAGCTAAATGGAGTTCTTAAGTTACTCCTCACTAGGGCAAACAAGTTAACTTAAAAGGAAAACAAATTTAGAAAAGTCACCAGAGTTGTAAGTTTCCCACTAAGTATTTTAAGCATGTAGAACTGATTATTCAAGTTTTTAGATCAGTATGCATGCCTTAACCTATGTGTACTTAGTTTATAAGGATCTCAGAGAAGATGTTTGGGCTCATGAAAATAGGGCAAGCAGTCTAGTCCTCCTTAAAAATATATTCCCTTCCTCCTTCCCTCCAAAAAAAAAAATGAACATTTGTGAAATACTATAGAGTATTCTAGGCATACTAAAACAATTGGATGAATTGAACCAATACAAGAGATTATTGTGCAAGAATTAGAAAAAACTCAAAAGTTATAAAAGAACTGCTCCGACTTTTGAGGAAATGCACAGAAAATATTATCAAGTAATGTCTCATCATAATCAGACCTTTGGGATCTTATTCTCTTGCGCCATTGGTCTTGAATAATGTGAGTACTTGTTACTTGGTTATATTTGCTACCACTTTGGTAGTGTGGGGTTTTAAGATTATTTACTCTCTTTGGACTAGAGTCAAATTCCTAAATTTCTTAGAAACCTCTTAGTCTGGCTTTTTGGAAATGGTAATATCAGAATATGGAGAGTGTTGGACATGACCTTAAAGTGTGGAAAGAATAAGTCTCTGGGTAGTTCTCTTGATTAAGAGGAACTCTGATTCTGAGCAGTGGAAATGGACTGCACATCACATCTGGCTCAGTAACAAAATATATTCCTGACAGATGCATTGGGAGAATTATAGAGGGACTGATACGTCTTTGGCCATGGGCAAAAGCAGCACTTAATACATACATTAGTAGATAAGTATAAATAGATCATTTGCTATATATACCTGTACCAATTTATGGATGACTGTGGCTAAGACCACCAAACACTGATCTATTTGGACCTAGGGGTAGTCTATGCCAAATACTAATTTATGGACTGAAAGGAATAAAAAAATTCCTATAGTCTCTTGCCCCTTTTGTATCTGGCAAATGTGCTAGCTCATATTCCCTTCTATAACATGGCTTTAGAAACCTCCTTGTGATTCTGATTCTTCAGGGTTTCTGTCTTTCTACCTTGTCCAATATGGTGCTACTTTTATTGAGGTGTCAGATAGCATAGATAATAAGGGAATGGAATCTGATTCAGGAGTCAAGTGATATGAAACCCAAACTCTCAATTGCATCAGTACTCAAGCTTTTTTGGATTACTGCAATTCAAAGAATTGATATGAATGGGAGAGCTAAGTCCAAGGAAAGGTTAGAAGAGATGACCATTTGTCTGACTTGAATGGTCCAAAGTTTCAGTCTTTGTTTCTCCATCCTCACCTTGACACATCAGTGTTATACCTCATCTTTTGTCAGCTATGCTTATAAGGCTGTATTCTCAGCCAGGTACCTCTTCCTCAGAAGCAGTTGCAACCCCTCCATTCCCACTCTGAGGTGTAGTGAGGTACAGGAGATAGAGTGTTGGACTCAGAGTCAGAAAGACTCATATTTGATTATCTTTGCTAATTCATACTGGTCATATAACTATTGATCGAGTATTTAACCAGCCTGAACTTCAATTTCCTAATCCATAAAATAAGGGGGGAAAAGGTAGTTCCTATCTCTTAGGTTTGCATTAGAATCAAATGAGATAATGTATTTAAAGCATTTTGTATATATCAAGGTGCAGTATGTTGTTATTATTCAGTCGTGTCCATTTCTATGTGACCCATGGGGTTTTCTTGTCAAAGATACTGGAATAGTTTGCCACTTTCTTCTCCAGTTTGTCCCCATTTTATAGTTGAGAAACTGAGGCAAGTAGGGGTTAAATGACTTGCCCAGGGTCATGCATCTAGTAAGTAACTTATCTCAGACTTCTAACTGTATGCAACAAATTATTGTACAGAGTAATTTCCATAAACTGGGATGATAAAGTAAAACCAAGTACCAGAATGGAAGAAAGCAAAGCAAGCCCCTCCACAATCTCCTTATGGGGTTGGTGGAGGCAGCAGCCATAGTAGCAGCACTAAATTTTGTCTAATGGGGGAAAGACAGGAAATATAGTTAACCTGATGATGAGCATGACCACAGAGGTGAACAGGGCAGTAGTATATAACTACTTAGTTTCACTTTCTCATTTTAAAGCACTTTACAAAGATGTGTTTTCTACATCTTCCTAGAAGTGTGGATTTTCCTTGAGTATGACTCTGAGTGATTTAAAATCGTAAGGTTGGTTGGACCAATTTCCATAGATGCCAGGGTTTCAATGGTGTTTGACATCAATGTACCTTCGTTTAGTTGGGCTATATGGAAGACTGATGAGAGGGTAAAACATTGTGCAGTACATAACACATTTCCTTATCTCAGTCTTCTCACTGTATACAACAAACTATTTTACAGAATAATTGCCACTTTTTGAAAATTTATGGGATTGATCCAATGAAAAGACTAGCCACCATTCCAGAAGAACACTGATAAAGCTTGCAATCAGGAATTTAGGATTGCTTACTTGTATTCCTCCTTCTTAGAGCTTCTTTTCTTTGTAAATTATCTCGGTATTCCAGCTGCATTGAAGAAGTGAGATCCTAGGGTTCCTAAACAATTCATCCTGAAAAATTTTTCTTGCATTCAAGATGCAAAGAAAATCTCAGTAGAGATTTGTTCCAATGACTTTAGGATTTCTTCCACATGGAGTGTAAAGTCTTCTTAGGTTAAGTAGGTCTCATTAAACAAAAGGGTGGGAGTTTAATCAGCTTAGGTTGGAAGTGACACTTCCTGGTTTCTTTTTAGTGATTCTAAAGTGTTATGTGATCAGGCTTAAAACAACAGATCATCACATAGAAAATGAGCTGATTACCTCTGAAGCCCCAGTCTATGACATAACTGCTGGTGAGCCTGATTGAAAACTACCATAAGGTGGTAAAGTGAGGAGAGTTTCTTTTGTAGGTCTAACTACTCCACTTAAAGGAAAGATCTTGAATTTTGTTCTCTTTGCCACTGACATGTAAATCACAGAGGATGATATGCCAGCTTTGATTTTCAAATGTGTGGTGCTTATGGAAGAAATTAGCTTACTTGAAGTTCACATGATTTAAAAGACTGAACCACCCAATTTACAGTTGGATGAAGAAAACAGGAAGGCTGGGAAGTGTAGATAGGCCAATGTGTAGTGGAAAGAGCACTGAAAAAAGCATTTGGAGCGCATGACTTGGTTAATTTCCAATGAGCCATGAGATCACAGCAACCTAGGAAAAAAGAACCACCAGGCAAAGTAGCAATCATCATCATCACCACTTCCCTAACTTCAAAAGGTCCTGGGCTCTGAAGGTTCCTTTTCTTGAAATTACAAGAATAAGAGAGAGACATGGAAATAGTGTTTTGGAAGTCCAAGCCTCCAATCTCCCAGGGAGAATAAGAGGAATCTCTGAATCTATTTTCCAGTTTTGTGTCCCTTTAAAATATTTGCACCAAAGTCAACTCTCGTGATGTCACTTGTTAGGAAAGGCCAAGAAAAGAGAAGGTAGGTGGGCAAAGTGTGCCAATTTCCCTCTGATTCTTGGTGAAGGAAATCAAGTTGGCATAATCTTGACATTTTCCTTGTCTTTAGTTCTCATTATTCTCTATCTCTGCCATGAGAGATTAGTGACAAGGCAGGGGAACTTGCCCTTTTGCCTGAAGTCCAGGCTTTTTTTCAGGCAGTTTTGTGGCCAATCACTCTTGAAGGCATATGGTTTCTCTCAAGGCCAGAAAAGTCCTAGAGAAACTTTTCCCCTCACGTTCATGGAAAGTCACTTTCCCAATCTAGCCACAGTGCCCAGAATCCAATCTCCTTCTTTTTAGTGATCTTGCTTTGCCTTTACTATGCTCTCATGGCTATCCCTTTAAGCAACTGGAATGCAACAAGACGTTAATAATATCAACTGATATTTATATAGTGGTTTAAGGTTTACAAAGCATTTTACAAACATTGTTTCATTTGATTCTCACAATAAACTTGTGAGGTAAGTGCTATAGGAATGAACTAATTCATTTCATAGCTCACCAGCTACTTATTGTATAGGCAATTAAAAAATTTAGGAGGAAAATTGAAGCCAGATTGTGGAGAGCATTGAATGCCAAGTTAAGAAACTTATGCTTTGTCCGGTAGGTAATGGGGAGCTATTGAATATTTCTTGAGCAAAGAAATGATGTAAACATATCTGTTAATTAGGAAAATTGATCTGATATATGTGTGTGTGTACATTTATATATATTATACTTTTATACATAGATACTTCATGTATATATATCCGTGTATATATGTGTATGCACATAAGTATGTGTATACATAACTACATCTATTTATCTATTATGATAGTTTGGTTGGGGAGAGACTGAGGTTTAAGAGACCAGAGAGGACACTATTCTAATAGTCCATGATATTGCTCCAACAGCCTGAACTAGGGTCATAGAAGTAGAAATACATTGACAGAGTTGTTAAAGCATGTTTTGATATGCTTCATTTGTATTGTAGGCATGCTTTTCAGGTGGACATGTCCTATGGTCATCTGGAAATGGGAGTTTAGAACTGGGGAAGAAAAGTCATGACTGAAGATGAAGATTGGGAAGCCAGCCACCTAAAAAGGAAAATTTAAATCATGATTATAAATAAGGTTGCCAAGGGAGAACATACAGATTTAGAAGAGAATGAGTAGAGATGGAGTTTTGGGGGAGATCTTGATGAAGGAGAAAAGCCAGCAAAGAAGATTAACAAGTAATAATCTAAAAGGAGAATCAGGACAGCATAGGGTTATGGAAATCAAGGAAGACCTCTCTACCTAGAATAAGGGTGGCAGTCTGGTAAAACCTATGGATGATTCTCAGAAAAATGTTTTTAAATGTATAAAATAAGATATATAGAATTGCAAAGGACATCAATTATATCAAAATGCTATTATCAAAATACTTTTTAAATGAAAGTTCACAGATCCCAAGTTAAGAAATGAGAAATAAGGGAGTGGAGCCAAGATGACAGTGTAGAAGGGTGATCTGTAGGAGCTCTCCCCCCACAGCCCATAAAATGCCTGTAAAAAATGACTCTAAACAAATTATAGAGCAGCAGAAGCCACAAAACGACAGAGTGAAAGAGATTTCTAGACCAAGGCAGCCTGGAAAGCTGACAGGAAAGGTCTATTGCACCAGGCTTGAAGCAGAGTGCAGCCCAGCCTCGTCTGTGTAGTGCAGCAGGGACAGGACCAAACAGGGTTCAGGGCACCACCAGCAGTGGCTGAGGTTTCCAGATTCCTCAATTCATAAACACCAAAGATAGCTTCAAAGGTCAGTGAGAAAGCTCTTTCACTTGGGTGAGAAGGGAGCAGGGTCCTCCCCAAGCCCTAACACTAGGTGGCAGCAACATCCCTTTTTGGAGCCCTTGGCCTAAAGACCCTGGGGGAATTGAGCAGCTGATCTGAGTCTCAGTCCTGAGTGGCAGTCTTGAGGTGAGGAAGAGCTCTGGTTGGTGGAGCTGCTAGAAGCTCTGGAAAAGGAATTCTACTGACAGATCCTGGGCAGAAAAGCTTGTGGTAGCTCCCAGACCAGAGTGTAGGCCAAGAGAGGGGTAAACTCCTCTTCCTTGATTGTGTCACCTTGGAGGAACTGAGAATTTATAGGTCCCCAGAGTATACCTTTCTCTTGACAAAGGACTCAAAAGTCAAGTAACTAGCTGGGAAATTGCCCCAAAAAGGGGAAAAAGTAAGAATATAAAAGGTTACTTTCTTGGTGAACAGATATTTTCTTCCATCCTTTTGGAAGAGGAAGAGCAATGCATGTCATCAGAGGAAGACATAAAAATCAAGGCTTCCGCATCCAAGATCTCCAAAATAAATATGCAAAGGTTTCAGCCCATGGAAGAGCTCAAAAAGGATTTTGAAAATAAAGTAAAAGAGATGGAGGAAAAATTGGGAAAAGAAATGAGAACAATGCAAGAAAATAATGAAAAGCAAGTCAACAGCTTGCTAAAAGAGACTCCCCCCCCCCCCAAAAAAAATGCTGAAGAAAATAACACCTTTAAAAAGAAATGATAAATAGGCAATAGCATGGCATCAAATAAATGACCCATAACCATCACTAATTGTTATTCATCATTCTTTCAAAGAAATATTTTGTGTATCAGCACTTCTGTGGCAGAAAAGAAATGGGAGAAAGCTGACTTTGGAGTGAAGACTTGAAAGGAACAAAAAGCCAGGGAATAGATGAAGGGATTCCTATTTTTCTCCTTTGGTTGTCATGAACTGAAGCTTTTGGGTTGGAAGCTTGAACTTCCAAAACATTATTCCCACAACTCTCCTTCATTTTGAGAAAAGGAGACTTCAGAACCCAAGTCCTTTTGAAGCTAAGGAAGTGGTGACGGTGGTGACAGACTTTTTATTCTTTCCTAATCTGTGTGGGAATTCTTTTTCCTAGGTTGCTGTGATTTCATGACTCAATGGAAATTAACCAAGCCATATGTTCCAAAAGCCTTTTTTAGTGCCCTTTCTACTACCCATAGGCACAGTAATAGTCCCCCAATCAATGGTTTCTTTTGTGGTAGAAAGGAAATGGAAGCAAAGTTGACGTTTATTGATTGGGGAATGGCTAAGCAAATCATGGTGTATGAGTGCAAAGGATGATATGATGAATACAGAAAATCATGGGAAAACTTTTATTTGAATTGATGCAAAGAGATGTTAGAAATAAAAACAAATAAAACAACATATATACAAGGACTAGACCAATGTTATGGTGAAAATAAAAAGCAACAAAACTAAAGCTCAATGATATGTAATTATAACAACCAATTGTGACCATGGAGGAGAGATAATAAAATGTCCTTCCTTCCCTTCTTTGCAGAGGTGAGAGACTAGGAGTCTGGAACGTTGCACATATTGTCAAATTTGTTTGATGTGTTGCCTAGAACTGATGAATTATTCACTTTCTCCCCTCCTCTTCTTTTTTGACCTTTATTACAAAAATGACTTGTTCATGGAGAGTAATAGACATAGAAATAAAATTTATGTAAAAATCAAAGATATTCAAAAAAATTTTTTTGGTAGTAAAAATACTTTGTTGGTTCTATACAATGTAGAAAATAGTAACATTTGCATTCTATTAAAAAACTATTCAATGCAAAATTCTTATATGCAAAAAGAAATAGTTGGGGCAGGTAGGTGGCACAGTGAATAGAGCACTGGCTCTAGGGTCAGGAGGTCTAGTTCAAATATGGCCGCAGAATTCGACACTTACTAACTGTGTAACAGTGGGCAAGTCATTTAACCCTGATTGCCTCATGATGCCTCCCCCCAGAAAGAACAACCAATCAAATAAAAGAAACAGTTGTAGATTACCTTTGTAAATGATAATATTCTTTCATCTTTGATACCACAGTGTTTTGGTCTTCACAATAAATAACAGGTAATTTACGTACAAAGAACATCCAGAAAAATTTTTTAACAGTACATTTTCTATATCTTAATTAAATCCCTAAATCCTACCTCATTCAAGTAAAGGTGAATTAAACCCTGATCAAAACTACAGTAAAAACTAACAGATCACTCTAATTTGGAATTTTTTCTCATTTCTTATTCAATAAAATATCAAATAATAAAAATATTATTTCTCATTCAATAAAAAGTTCAACATATTTCTTCCTTTAAATTTTTGCAGTTTTAGTGAAAATAAGGGGAAATAAATAAAAAATCAGTACCTTTTCAAACAAAAAGTTTTAAGAAATTAAGCATTCCTTTGACATATTTCTGACTTACAAATAAAACAATTCTTATAAGTTTATGCTATGGTAATGATTTGTTTATAATGCATTAAAAGGTTTTACTATAAATGTGATTTTAAAATTATGTTGCATCTCATTGGTAATACTAATGTATATCTCAATTTATAATTTAATAAAATGGATCTTTTGAAATACTTATTTGAGATATTTTACCATCTTACATTGTTTGCTTTCCATTTTTCCAATCAATGAAGTCTAAACAGAACTATTTTCTGTGATGTTCTAACCTATCAGCCCAAAGAGACTATGTAAGCAAGTTTTCCCATAGAACAATACATTTCAACATACATCAGAAAATGGACCTTATTCAATTATTATTTTCCTTGTTATGTGTAGTGATACAAAACCAAAAAAGATCTGTTAATTTAAATGTCTAGTCCTTATACATTCTGAAAT
This sequence comes from Notamacropus eugenii, assembly GCF_028372415.1. Classification (NCBI taxonomy): domain Eukaryota; kingdom Metazoa; phylum Chordata; class Mammalia; order Diprotodontia; family Macropodidae; genus Notamacropus; species Notamacropus eugenii. The sequence continues at coordinate 189,342,061 of NC_092876.1, forward strand.
TCACAGAACTGGACTGTTTGTTTAACTTACATAAGCAAACACTGTTTATGTATCTAACTAACTGCTGCTTCATACAGAACTATTTACCAACATAGTTAAAAGTTCTGTGGAGGCAGCAAGTGTAGGAGTAAAAACTTTGAACTAAAAGTGCAGAGACATTAGTTCCAGGTTCTTTCTTGTATATATTTAGTTGTGTGTCCTAGAGCAAATTACATGTTTCCTCAGTTGTATAATAAGGGTATTGAGCTACATGATTTCCAAAGTCTCTTTCAACTAATGTTCTGTAATGCTGTTATTCAAATTATTTTTTATATATTTTATTCTCCATAATATACAAATAGTGTAACTACTTTCTTTGAATATGATTACTAACATTAGAATGTAATGATTAATAATTTAGTGGAACATTAATATTAAGTATCTAATCCATCCATGTACTTTCACCTAAAATCAAGTTCTTCAGTAAATTTCCCAGTGCCACACATTCTCTCACAGAGATTCATGGGTAAAGTAATAAATTGATTCAAAGATATTAAGTTCCAATCTCTGCTATTGCTGTACTTGACAGACTGATCATAGGTGAGTCAATTAGACCCTACCAATTACTTGGCCTTCTCATTCTTTTAGGAAGACCAATCAAGTACTCCATGACCACAGATCTCATCAGGAAAAAAAAAAAAGCATGGTCTCTCATAACTATTTGGCTTTTCTAAATATAAATATGATATTTATACCATTAGCAGAATAGAAATGAAACTGATCAAATGCAAAGACATAATCAAGTCATATCTAAAAAGTATGCTACCAAAACTAAGATAGACAGTATGATAACATTGTGTGGAAAATATTAGATTCTCATGGGACATATCAGGCAGTTGTTCTTTGCCACTGTAGTCTCACAAAACTGAAGATTTTAATTAAACATTTACTTTTACTTCAATTTGACTGAATTGTGTTGAGCACAGAAGGATCTGAAAAGAAGAAGTTCTTCTTTGAGAGAGCCACAACATTTTCAAACTAACTAAGGCAAGTGTATAGTGCTGGCTGCTGTTCATATTATAATGCATTAGGGGTGTATGAGTGTTCTGAGAGGACCAACACCTCTTGTGTAAGGACTTGCCTAGACCTTTTCAGGGCTGTGTATCCATATTTGGTGTCCACCTCTCACTTATGGCACCAAGAAGTTGTAGCATGTTCAGTGGCCACACCCTGACAAAACCATCTTGCCAGATAGGCTCAACCAAGGTAACCTGTAGGTCTCACACTAGTTAGTGAGTTAGGGAGGTGTCTACCCCAAATATGTGAGGACTTCCCTCATTGGAATGGGCAGATGAAAACAATTTGTTCCAAGGAATATGAAGGAGGTTGAAACAAGTGCTGTGGAACTTTGGTTTAGAACTTTGGTCAGTAATCAAAGATACTAAGGTCATCCACCATATCCTATGCCATTACCAGCCATCTTGACTTTTGTCTTGCCACTGGACTTTGATGACTCTGGAAGAGAGAGTGAGGCTGACAACGTTGTGCAACAATCCAATTCATATGTGAGTCAAGTTATCACCTCCTAATGCCATTGGTCCTTTTCAAAAATGAAGGAAGAAAAACAATAATAATGCATTAAAATGATGATGTTCACTATTTGTCCTATGTACTTGTTTATTGAGATGAGTCTCTATTGGCTTATTCAAAGATGTGAGTGAGGAGCCTCATGGTTTTTTATTGGATGCACATATGGTATTGCTCCAGGATCAGCTCATCAGCAAAGTACTTCTTGTGCCATAGGTGGAAAAGACCAGCAACTGGGATCCAAATAACAATAAAATTACCATGTAAGTATTTTCTATACAGATGAACATCCTCTCCACCCCATCCACTTACTTCCAAATAAAATCCACCAATAGTCAGAAAATCTGTTTTGTATTAACGAGTCATTCCAAAGTCAACATCGCACCGGAATCCAGAGTCTTTTTTGTGGACTAACTACTGACCAACTGTGGTTGTGGCACATCTTGACTGGTATAACCAATAACAAGACATTGCCCTTGTCCTATACTCTAGCACCCATATCTAGTCTTTGAACATGATTTAATTTCTCATTCAATGAAACTAACGGTAATTGTGAAAATTAGTTTAAACCATAATTCTAAGATGATTTTGACTTTAAATAGTCCTTCAACAAAATATAGTACTGTAAGTCGAATTCTCTTGTCCTGAAAACATATATATGTCCCTGAAGTTCTGCATAAAATGTACAGATGTTTCAGTCTTTCCAGTAAGGGGTACAATGATATTAATAACTGATTTAATAATGTCAATTATTTCACTCTTTACTTTCATAAAAGGTCCAAAGGGTCAGAACAAAATGGCATGTCTGCATTTAATAAAGTCTGCCTTCTTTAAAAAAGAATCCATATTATGTCCCCTTATTTCTCTCAGTACTATAATAACCTTTTACCAAATCATTTTTATTAAGTAGTTGTTTTTCTCAACTAATATACCTTCATCTTCTTGGTCATCTTCATCAAAATTATTAATATTCTTTAGGCCTGTTTCAATAGCTTCCACCAACCCATCTCTCTTGTCTTTCCTAATAGGACTTTTCTCTGGGTGTCAAATGAGACCCATCTCCAGTTGGAAGACTTTCATGAACATAAAACTTTCGAAAGGGGATAACACCATATTTACTAGGTAGTTTGGCTCCCATGCCTACCTCGGCTTTATCAATTTGGTAATGAAGGAATTTCAAAAGATTTCTAGGTATTTGTCCTGTGGCAGCTTGATAACCTCTCCATTGTCTCCTTTGTTCTGTTTAGTTCCCTGCCATGATCCCATTTATTCACTCATCTCCTATAATTCTTGCTTGAGTTGGGCAATGTGATATTTCAGGCTAGTTTCTCTAGTTTGATAATGTTCTTCTTCTTGCAGGAGAGCTTGATAATACTATTTACCACAATTCCTTCCAATGACACTAGGAGGAGAAACATTGCTATCAATCTATGGAGCATACTCAAGAAGGTACATAAGCAATATCAAAATGCACAGCAGGGTGTGACCCAATAGCAACCATTCAGTCCTGACTTGAAGCATTAAACCCCTTCTTGGCATTCTTATCAATTTGTAGTTTCTCAATGTTATAAGTTCTTTTCTTATTTAGAGAAATATCATCAAAATCTTTTAAAAGAACTAAATGAGGGTTCTTCTAAAGGACACAAATATTAGTTCTGATGCAGTTCAAAAATTTTCTTTATGCATTAGTAATGATTGTTTGCAGATACAGTAAGATTAAACAAATATTTCCTGTTCTTTTACCACAAAGTCCAAGAGAGATAATGCAATATGACCTAGCAAGTGAGATAATTCATTATATGGGTGATGATTTGCTGGAGAGTGTAGCATCTTCCTTCAGCAAAACTAAATCAAGTATTTCATATTCTAGCTCCATTAGCTTCTGTAGTTCAAACTAGCCCATTGAAGAAACCTCATTATCTGCATAATCAAGGGATCAAGATGTTAGGAACATTTATATTTTTTGAGTGCAAATATCGGGCTGTTTGAAAAATCATAATCTCTGGATTTATACATCATTAGCCATCTTGAAACTATCATGGAACATAACAAATGTCCCATGCCTGGAGACTAAGAGGAAGGTAAGGACATGCTCTGGGGCTAGGCTATGTAGCCTGGGGCTGGGGCACCACAGGGCATGTAGAACTGCTGGTTCTAGAAATGCCATTCCAAAACCCCCTTTTTAAATATAAAGGGAACCATTTAAATAGAGATGCTAATTTATGTTAGCATGTTGTTAGAGGTAAGATCAAGTAGATGTGATATTTTCTTCTTTGGTACATCCTAAAGCAAAATACTTTTTTTCTTAATTAGGTGGTATGTTTATTTCAGAAAGATTTTTCCCCTTGTCAAAGAAAATTTTTTACGTTAGATGCAGATCAGGGAAGACCAAGAATCTGATCCTTTGTAGGGCATTTAGTTAGACTGTGGTATTAATTAGGCCCTGATTGTAGGTTTTTTCCACATAGGATTTTTAGCTTCCCACTATTCCAGGTTTCAGACAATACTTCTGTGGGGATTAAAATTGTCCAACCTACAGTAAAAGAGACTGAGGCAGAGCTCTGAGCCAATGGCACTTTATTAAAGGGTCCATGGGTCTCCTCAATGAAGTGGACCCCAGAGCTTCCTCATGATCTGAGACACCCCCCTTTTCCAGGACCTTGTTTTTATAAGGTTTCCAAATATGCAGAAGAAGCATGGTGAAAGACAATGTCCTTGGTTGATAGACCTTGCTCTTGAGGGCTAAAAATAACATATCACTGGTGGATCACAGATTAGGTGAAGCATGGGGCATCTCCACTGACTAAGTGGTCATGAGATCATCATAAAAAATGATCTGACTTTCCAAATCATCAAGGTTACCACCCATACTGGGTTTGGACATGGAATTTGAATAGAACAGGATGGAGATAGCTTTGTCAGCATTCTTATGGTTGCACAGGTTATCCTCATAACTTGATAAACAAGCAGTGATCATTACATTAAAGTTTGAGACCCACTATAAAAACCTATCTATCCCTATATGATTTATGTTATATATCAAACTGATTGAAATATAGTAGGGGTTCATATGAATTATTTCTCATACCTCTAATATCAACCAGAAAGTTAACTTGCAAATGGATGTCCTTGGCAACTCAAGACCTGAATGTCAGTAGATCATATAATTTAGAACTGGAAGGGAACTAAGAGGGGAGACAGTCCAAACCCCTTATTTGACAAATGAAAAAAATGAAGTTGACAGAGGTCAAACAACTTGCCAAGGATACATATGGAATAAAGCCCAGTTCCTTCATCACTACTCATAAAAGCAACCCACTATCACTAATATCATCTTCATATATGAAGACAAACACATCACTATGACAAAAAATGAGCTTGCATTCATTAGTCTCCTAGCACTGACAGGATATTTACGAAAGATAAAATACTTCTAGGCTGTTTAATGATGATGAAAAGCATGAATTGCCATATCACCCATCAGTGATCATTGCTCATCATTCTTTTTTGAAAAAAAATCAATTGTCCCTGGGTGCTATTTTATTCTATTTTATTTTAGTCTGTTCCAACCATGGTAGGCTTTGTTGAAACAATGCCAAACTAAGCATTGATACCAGGTGCCTGTCCCAGCAGAATCCAATATCACACCTGCAGATAGAGTGTAAGATTACATCATGTGTCGTGCCTGAGCACCACAAATGACTCTATACTTCATCTCAAATAACATTATAATTTACACTTGGAGACTTCAGCTTATGTACCCTTGGCCAAATGAAAGTTTTTGCAGCCAAACACATCAAATTCAATATATTTTATTGCGCCAATGGGATTGTTTTTTTGAGAACATTCAACATAATTAAATCTATCAATGGCATTTTGAATAAAAGGTACCTGTCCTGAAAAGGTAGCCTAATAAACACTAGACTGTCAATTAAGAAGATACCACATAGTATTCTGTTGACAACCAAAGAAAAAGAAAAGATTCAAATCTTCTATAAATTAACTCAGGGTTCTGGGATGAAAGGTAGGACAATGGAATCTTTTGTTTGACAAAAGTGTGTAAAGGTAGAAATGCAGAACTGGAAAATCACTTCAGGCAAAATGAAAACCCTCCCAACTCAAACATTTTCCCAGTTCTGTGACACAACATGCCTCAATGGTCATTGAAACTGGAATTTTGGAAATGTTGAATTAATATATCCCATGGTCTATTTGCTCCATAATTTCCATTTTCACCTCCATACTTTGGTAGTTGATACCCTTCATTTGGGAAGACCTCATCATCATTTTATTTCATTCTTTGAACAATGTTCTTTGAATTTTGAACAAATTTCATACTTTAAACAAATTTGAGGAGTAGACTATGGTATCCTGAGCAACCTCCTAGAGGGTTGGTTTTGGAGTCAGGAATATTCATCTTCCTGAGTTCAATGTGGTCTCACACATTTACTAGCTGTGCAATCCTAGGTACAGTCACATAAGCCTCAATTTTCCCATCTATAAAATAAACTGAAGAAGGAAATGACAAACCAACTGTATCACCTAGGCAATATTCACAGCACCAAGGGCAATTATGAATATGACAGCATGATTCTGAATTGCAAAGTATAACAGACTCTCCATGTAGAAGGTAGAAGAAAACATTTATTCAGACACCAGAAAGCCAGATCCCAACACCAGAAAGCCAACTCCCAACACCAGAAAGCCAAATCCATCATAGTAACCAAGAAGTCAATACACATTAGCATTTCAGGGGACAAAGCCATTCTCAAGTCTCCCCCTACCCACTCCCCCATGTTGGGGTCTTCTCATAAACACTCAGGAGCCTAGCTGTCCCTACTTGTCTGCATCCTCTCTCCTCTGCCCCAACCAGTTCTGCTCCACCCTTTCTGTTTTACCTGTTTAGCAGGCTCCTTGCACCACATTTGACTTAGGCTTCCATGTGATTTAAGCAGGTCACATGAACCTATTAATGAATGGGAAAGATCTTCACATTTAAATTACCATTACATCACCCCATTATCTTTGCCAAAAAACCCTCACATGGGGTCACAAAGAGTCAGATAGGTCTAAGCGACAACTTAGCCTGTATGTAACTTACATTGTATATGTTTATTTCATGTTGTCTCTCTCCATTAGATTGTAAGCTCCTTGAAAGCAAGAATTGTGTTTTGTCTCTTTTTGTATCCCCAATGCTTAGCATAATGCCTGGTAGATAATAAACGTTAATAGACTGATTGCTAAGACTATTCAGGGTAATCTGAGGAAGAAGAAAGAAGTATTAACAACTAGGGATCTTGTGGAAAGTGGCATATGACCTGAACCTTGAAGGAAACTAGGAATTTTAAGGGGCAAAATAGAGATGAGAGTGTTGGTGGTGGGGGAAACACTGCTTTTGGAAGAAAATCTATAAAATTTAGAAGGCAGTCAATTAAAAGGCGTAAGAAGGTGATGAAACATTTAGTTCAAAGGACAGCAAAGTCAATTTGGCTTAAACTCAAAGTGTGTGATGTACTATACAGTCAGAAAAATAGTCTGGACTCCTACTGTGAAGAAGTTTATATGCCATACGAAGGCAGTAGAAAACTACCAGAGGAATTTGAAGAGTGGAATGACATGGTAGATCTTCTGTTCTAGAAATTCTATTTTGCCTGCTTTGGGGAGAATAAACTGGAGAGTAGAAGGTGGATATCCAATTAGGAGACTATTTGAATAATGTAGACAAGAGGTGAGAGCTGAGGTAGGGTGATAGCTATGGTACTTGGTAGGAGATAGAATCAAGAAATATTGTAAAAGTAGAACTGGCAGGAATTAGCAATTATTGGATGTGAGGTGTACAAAAGAGAAGGGCATCAAGAATTACTCCAATCTTGTGAACCTTGGTGATTTGAGAGATTTTGGTGCTTTCAAAAGATGTTGGGAATTTTGGAAGGATGAGTTCATGATGCATCTTAATACATTCTGTTTTGAGCATATTAAGTTTGATATGCCCATGAATTAGGAGATAGCCAAATGACAGTTGATGAGGTAGGAATTAAGTTAAAGAAAGACACTAGGGCTGAAAATAGAGATCTATCAGTTACTTAGATATGACAGGCAAATTCATGAGAAGTGATGAAATAATCAGGCCAGAAGATTTAGAGAGAGAAAAGAAGAGGATGTGGGATAGAGCTTTAGGGGACAATCATAGAGGGTGGGATATAAATGATGACCCAGGAAAGAAGACTGAACAAGAACAGTCTGACAGATAAGAACACAATAAAAACCATGAAAACCTAGGGAAGAGAGAATATTCAGGAGGAGAGGGTCATGAAGTGCCAAATGTTACAGAGAAGTCAATAAGGATAAGGACTGAAAAAAGGTAATCTGATTTAGCAATTATGAGTTTATTAGTTACCTTGAGGAAAGTAGTTTTAGTTGAATGGTGGAATCAAGTTAGCAAAGGAGGGAAAGGGATTGAAAAGGGAATCAAGTGAGTAGGAGGTTGTGGAACTGAAGATGACAAATATACAGCTTGTTTTGTTTTTAAGAGTTTGGCTATGAAAGGGAGAAAAGATACAGGAGTGAGTCTTGAGGGGTTAGTAGGTTCAAGTGATGGATTTTTTTAAGGTATGAGAAAACTGGGCCCTTCTTTTTTTATAAACAGTAAGAAAAATTGATGGGGAGAAACTGAAGATTAAAATGAAAACAGTTGACTGAAGGGAATAGATTGTCCTGTGACAATCACGGAGGGGTCTCTCTCTTAGTCATTGCTGGCAGGATTCTTGCTACAGTCCTCCTTGATAGGCTGATCCTTCACCTGGAAGATGGTCATCTACCTGAGAGCCAGTGTGGCTTCAGAAAGGGCTGAGGAACAGTCGATATGGTGTTTGCTGCCCAACAACTCCAGGAGAAATGCCAGGAACACAAGAGACGTCTGTACACAATGTTTGTAGATCTGACCAAGGTCTTTAACACTGTTAGTAATGAGGACTTATGGAAAATTATGTCAAAATTTGGTTCCCCATAGAAGTTCATCAGCATTGTACATTAATTTCATTATGGCATGTTTGCATTCTGGATGGTGGACAATGTTCTCATGCCTTCCCAGTCACCAATGGAGTGAAACAGGGCTGAGTGCTTGCTATCATGCTTTTTAGCATGAAGTTTTCAGCCATGTGGTCAAATGCTTTCAATGAGGATGAATATAGCATCAAGGTCAACTACTGTATTGATGGTACTGATGGTTCTTCAAATAGAAAAGGCTATAAGCCAAGAGCAATGTGGAGAGAGTGTTGGTTCATGATTCTCTGTCTGCAGATGGTTGTGCACTCAGTGCAGTCACTGAAGCTGAGATGCAACAAAGTATGGATCAGTTCTCTTCTGCCTGTGCTAATTTTGGCCTTATAATTAACACCAAGAAAGCACAAGTGCTCCATCAGCCACCACCACACCATCCACATGTGGAACCATCGGTTACAACAAATGGAAAAGTTTTGAATGCTGTGGATAAGTTCACTTACCCTTGTAGTGTAATTTCCAGAGATGTACACATTGACAATGAGGTTGACACATGCACTGTCAGAACTTGCTCATTGTTTGGGAGGCTCCAAAGAAAAGTTTGGGAGAGAAGAGGTATTAAACTGACTACCAAATGGAAGGTCTACAGAACCATTGTGTTGACCTCATTGATGTATGCCTGCAAAACATGGACAGTTTACCAGCGCCATGACAGGAAACTGAATCACTTCCATTTGAACTGTCTTAGGAAGATTCTGAAGATCACTTGGCAGGATAAAGTACCAGACACTCAGATCTTGCTCAGATTGAACTGCCAAATATTCAAGCTATGCTTCAGAGAGTGCAACTCCAATGGGTTGGCCATGTTGTTCGAATACAAAATGTATGCTTGCCAAAAAGACTATTTTATGGAGAGCTTGCATGGGGCAGATGATAACATCTTCAGAAGAAGCAATACAAGGACACTCTCATGGTCTCTCTCAAGAAGTTTGGATTTGATTGTATGACATGGGAGACACTGGCACAAGACTGCTCAGCATGGCGTGCCCACATCAGAAAAGGTGCTCTGCTTTATGAGCAAAGCAGAATTGAAACAGCAGAAAGGAAATGTAGGATGTGCAAATTTGGAGTAACCCTCCCAAATGTTCACACAGACTATCTGTGCCCAATCTGTGGTAGAGCATTCCAAGCTCGTATTGGTCTGTTCAGCCATAGCTGTACTCATTGAAACTTTACTTTATCATGGTGATGTCATTTCGGTCCTCTTTGAGAACGAAGGACAACAACCATGAAGGCACTATTTAGAAGGCCGGCATTTCATCTATGTTAAATGAGTACTGAAAGGGCCAACATACTAAGTGGCTAACACATTAGTTAGAATTATTTGATCAGATTAGCAGATTAGTTTTTCCTGTTCCCTCTTCAGGGGCAGCTAGGTGGTGCAGGGGATAGAGTGCCAGGTTTGGAGACAGAAGACTCCTCCTTGTAAGTTTAAATCTAGCCTCAGACACTAGCTTTGTGACCCTGAGCAGATCACTTAAACCTGTTTGCCTCAGTTCCTTATCCATAAAATAAGTTGATGAAGGAAATGGCAAATGATTCAAATATCCTTGCCCAGAAAACCCCAAATGAAGTTACAAAGAGTTGGATATGACTGAAACACTCAACAACAAAAATTTCTTCTTCTCATCTACCTACAAGTCCTTTCTTTCCTAGAGCAAAGAGGAATGCATTGAGGGAATTGGACACAGGACTACTTGATAAGGAGAGGCAGTGCTACAATAATAATAGTAATAGTTTCCATTTAATATAGTCCTTTCATGTTTACAAAGTACATTCCTTCCAATTTGGTGAGATGGAATTATTATCCCTATTCTGCAGCTAAGGAAACTGAGGACCAAAGAGTTGAGATGGCTTGTCCCAAATCATCTAGCTGAAATAATGACTCTCAGTGAATCCTTGTTTTCTGACTTTAAGCCTAATATTTTTTTTTACAATGCCAGCTGTCTTCTTCCTGGGTCACATAGGGGAGCTGAGGGAATTATGAAGGGATGGGGTTATTTAGGGGAACGTGTTGAGAGAATCTATGTGAAGAGCAAGGTTCATAACACAGGTGTGATATGCCTTCTGCTCCCCATAACATCACTATTTTTTGACTCTTTTAACATCTTGACTCAAGTCTCATTTGCATAAGACTTCCCTTATTTGGGAAAAATTGGTTACTTAACGCTCCTCCTTTGTTTGAGGGGTAGAGTTGGTGAAAGTTTGGCAGAGGAGAGATTTTTCTGGCTTCCAAATTCCAGAGAGAAGACATGATTCCAGGTTCTCTTTACGGAGAGGACCCTAAAGGGAGGGAAAGACTCTGGGAAGAAGATATATAGAGGAAGCATCACCTTTATTCTGTCTTTAGCCCCAATTTACTAAACTGGAGACTTTGAGGAAATTCCCCATTGGTGAGATATGACTCTGGCACTCTCTCTCTCTCTCTCTGTCTCTCTCTCTGTCTCTCTCTCTCTCTCTCTCCTTTTCTCTCTCTGCCTCCTGAACTGAGACACTTCAGTCTCAGTGGGAGAACTCATTCACTTTGTGTATATGTCTGGGGTATTCTCTTCTGTACACCCCTGATTTCTGTTGGTTATTAACTTGGATTAATGGGTTTATTTATTATTTCTTATGTGTATTCATCATGGAACTGGCATTTGATGAGAAGAGAGACAAGCTTTGTAAATATAACTCAAGGCATTCCTTCCTCATTAAGGGATAGTGATCAGGGGCTCAGCTTAAACCTAAAACTGATCTCCCCCAGACTAATGGTATTTGAGGGGAAAAGTTCTAGCCTGGCATCTTTTCTCTGAGAATAGAGTGTCCAGCTCTGTTCCCACCTCCTGCTTCCCTTTATAGTGTGAATTAAAGTCTCTCTTGGAAAACTGAGGAGACTTTAGCAATATCTTTATTCATGCTTCTCTGTGATCCAAATCTAGATAGACTCATGCGAACACAAATAATCCTCATGGACAAAACATTGCCCATGTAGTCTTATAATAGCTAGTCTAGGTCTTGGCTCATTGTTATTTTCTTTATTCTACTAATAGTAGTATTAGCTACTATTTCCCCTCACTCACTAAGGTTTCAGTTCCTCTACAGGGAAAAGATGAGGGGGCTTTCTTTGATTTTTCTCTTATCTATTCATAGATAAGAGAACATTAGCTTCTAGATATTCAAAGAATATTACCTAGAAACACAGACCTGGAGTCTGGAAGACCTCTATTTAAATCTTGCCTCAGAGGCCAAGAAGGCAGAGTAGAAGCAGCAATGCAATTGAACTTTCCAAAGATTCCCCTCCTTTTTAAAAAACTAAGGCTTCAAATAAATTTCTGGAGTGGCAGAGTCAACAAAAGTTTGGGTAAGACATTTTTCCAGCCCAAGACAACTTAGGAAGTTAGCAGAAGAACTCTGTGACACTGTAGGAGGGGCCAGCCCAGATTGCATTTATTGGCAACACCAGTGGTAGACCTTGGATGTGGTTGTGACAGTGGCAGCAACAGCTTTGGATGTTCTTTGTCCAGAAATGCCAAGTCAGTTGGGCAAATGGTCAGGAAGAAATTACAAGGGACTCTAAACTGACACTGTGCATAGCACTAGAAGGTGTTTGGGAACTCTAATATCCACATACAATTCTAGGTTGTAATTCTGGGATGGAGAGTAGTGCTTGTGATCTGTTGCAAAGGAACAGGGGCCCTAGATGCAGTTCTAGGGAAGAGAGGAGCACTAGAACTTGTAGCTATAAAGAGAAGGGATCCCAGTCACATTTCCAAGGCCAAGAGAAGCACTAGCATTTATACCTGAAGAAGAGTAGAATCCCTTTCTGGGTAAAGACCAGAGCCCAGACCAGGACAGTTGACTATACCTCCCTCAGGATCAGTGAAACGCTGAAAACTTGCAGACACACCCTCCCTTCAAACTAGCACTGAAAAACAATAGCACAAAGGAGCCTGAAGTTTGGGACAATGCTTGCCCACCCACAGTTGAGCAGAGTCAAACTTTAGCATAAAGTTCAAAGTCAAGAAATAAGCTGAAAAAAATAGACAAACAACAAAGAAAAAGAACTTGATTATTAAAAGTTCCTATGGTGGCAGAAAAGACCAAGACAAAAACTCAGAAGACAATAATGTGAAAACAGCTACAATCAAAATCTCAAAGAAAAATTCAAATTAGATAGAGGTTCAATAAGAAGTCTTGGAAGAGTTAAAGAAAGAAATAAGCCTTGGAGAGGAAAAAAAATAGAGTGACACAAGAAAATTATGAAAAAGAGTTCACAGTATAGTAAAAGAAGCCCCAAAAATAGAACTAAAGAAAATATCATCTTAAAAAATAGAACAGGTCAAATGGTAAAAGAGGCACAAAAATTCACTGGGGAAAGCAACTCCTTAAAAAAGCAGAATCAGATAAATGAGAAAAGAGGTATAAAAATTCACTGGAGAATATAATTCCTCATAAATGATAATTAAGTCAGCAGAAGCCGACTTTATGAGACATCAGAAAACAATAAAATAAAGGTAAAAGAATGAAAAATGCAAAAAAAAGGTGATCTATCTCATCAGAAATATAACTGAACTCAAAAAAGAAGTGGAGAGATAATTTAAGAATTACTGAACTACCTGAGAACTATGATCAAAGAATGTACCTACATATCATATTTCAAATTATAAAGGAAAACTGCCCTGATATCCTAGAAACAAAGGGAAAAAGAGAAATTGAAAGAATCTAATGATAGCCTCATGAAAGAGATCCCAAAATGAAAACTCCTGGGAATATTACAGCTCAATTCCAGGGCTCCCAGGTCAAGAAGAAATTATTTCAGGCAACCAGAAAGAAATAAATCAAATATCTTCAAACCACAGTGAGGATCACACAAAAATGTTAAAAATAATTAGGTTTTAAAAAATCTTGCCTCAGTTACTTGCTAGTATGTGACTCTGGACAAGTCCCTTAACCTGTTTGCCTTCTTCATTTGTAAAATAAGGACAATAATAGTACCTACCTTCAATACTATTGTAAGGACATAATGACAAAACTGTCCACTTCAAACTACTTTATAAATGTGAACTATTATAAACTGTTGTAGGGGATCATATTATGTGGAGGAGGGTAAAAGTGTATTAAGAGATTTAAAAAATCCAGTTCAAAGTTTACAAAAGTTCTGGCTCTTTCACTCTAGTCCCAAAACTTACTTGCTTCAAAAATTTATTTTGGAACCAGTAGTTGTGATTTCTTCTAGTTGATGGGCTACTGATTTTGCTTTGGGGCTGTTTAAGTAGGATAGAGTATGGAAAGGGAGGAAGGAGGTCTTTTCCATCTCTGTATTCAAGGAGGAGTGGGTGAGCACCTTGTACATAGGAGAGAGCATGGACTGACATTGCACCTCAACAGAGCTTTCTAATCAAATGTTTTTCTATTAGCTATTATCTCCAAATCGTGACCTTAGATCCACATGCTTCCCACTCATTTTTGAAGAATTCCAGAAGACATCCAGGAATCTTGACCAGATTCAAAAGTTGACCTTCTTTACCTGACTCAACTTTTAGTTTTGGGCTGTTTGCCTAATTATCCATTTGTTCCCCCAACCTTAGATACTGAAAACTGCCTAAAAATATATATGAGCCCCAGGATGTTAACATATTGCCCTCATCAGTCACAATTATTCCCTTTCTTTAAAATATGAAAAAAACCCCAAAGGAGTGAAGGAAGTCGAATTTCCCCATATTTAAGCTATTCCTCTAACTCTTCACTCTACAGCAGTAATAGCTTACTCTCTGAGTCCTTGATAGTTGAGACCTGGCAGTTCGGAAGTGAAGTTGTAAAAGCTATTCCCAATGATAATTATGATAGTAATTTACATGTGTGTAGTGGCTTTCATCCCAGAGAATCCTAAAGTACTTCAAAGCACATTGGCAATCCCTTTATTTACTAATGCCCTTAGCCGTTCTGGTCATTAGAGATCCCTTGGCACTGTTTTCCAGTACTTGGGGTGTTAATCCCAGTTTCCTGGTTAGAATCCAACTAGGGTAATAACTTTCTGACTCCTTAAGTTGCTTCTGAAATTTTGATTGGATGAGCTGCTCTCCTCCTTTTCTGCTCCATATCATTTTTGTGAAGAAAGACTGTTACAGCCCTATCTTCACTTGTAGACAGCAAAGAAGAAAATTTAAAAATAAAAAAAAGCAATGAAAACACTGGACATGTTTGACTCTGTAGAAAACTTAGATTCCAGTAGAACTCACAATTTTCAATCAAGAGAATGCAGATTTCATCCCTTGACTCTCTTATTAAGTTGCTCGAGGTTAGGGACTGTTTCACTGTTGTCTTTGTATAGAATACCAACAATATCTGGTGCATTCCTTAAGTGCTTAAATGCTTCTGGATGCATAGATGAATTGATTAATTCACTTTAGTTCTGAGTAAGACTGGGCAGGTCCTATGCTCCTTCTCTCTGCCCCCCTTCCTCCACCATATTCTAGTAAGAAAAATTCTCCGTTGTTCTTGTCTCGGAGAGAAGAGATGTTGGTCCATGTGTTTTGGAATGCTGATGCTCCCTGACAGAATTTGTTTTCAAGCTTAGAAAAGGTAGTTGACTTAGAGATTATGGAGTGACTTGGGAGGACTAAGAATTAATGAAGGATTTTAGTCATTTGAAGGAGTGTAGTGAATGGAAACTAGCTGTATGACCCTGGGCAAGTCACTTATTACATTTGCCTCAGTTTTCTCATGTATAAAAATGAACTGGAGAAAGAATTGGCAAACCACGTCAGTATCTTTGCCAAGAAAACCCCAAATGGAATCACAAAGAGTCAGACAGAGCTGAAAATGACTAAACAACAAAACAACAAAAAAGTGAGTGAAAGGAGTTCAAGATTTGGACTGTGAGGACTTGGGTTCAAAAACCTGGCTCTGCCACTTGCTACCTCTTTGGTTCTTAGTTTCCATCTCTGTAAAATAGATTTGTTTGACTAAAACTTCTTTCAATTCTATATCTATGATCCTACTCTACCATCAAGTGAAGTATTAGCTATGGTGGGACAATTTATATAGAATTTCAAGGATTGTAAAAGATTTTGCATTAATTAGATCTGATTTGATCCTCAAAATTATGCTATGAGGTAAGCATTCCAAGTATTCTTATTCCCTTTATACAGATGAGGAAACTGATATTGGGAGAGGTGAACTGACTTGGCTATGACCATAGATGCTCTAAGTGTCCAAAGTTTTGGACACTTTTTAACACAGATTTTTTTTTTCTACTTCCAAGTCTAATACTCTTAGTTCAATATCATGCTGCCTTTAGTTTAAGAAAATTAACTTCATAATTTATACATCATCTTCAGAATATGACATATTACAGTTGTGTTAAAGTTTTTAATTTCTTCTCTTGTTAATTAAAATAATGAAGATTTGCCCATTTAAAAGAAATTGCTTTTTGGTGTGCATTGGATTCATTCACTCTTCTCCTAACCATCAACACTATACTTCCTTCTACATAAACTAGATATAGAAATTGAGATGAGAAGATCTAGAAATATAGAGACTGAATTGACAGAATTTGTAAATCAAAACTATTTTGATACAAACCACCCGGAGTAATTTTATAGAATTTACATTCCCCTGATTATATATTTCAGGAAATATCCATTTTTTTGTTTATTTAATGTTGTCTTTTCTTCTCTCAGGCTTATACATCCCTGTTTCCCTTGCTCTCAGGTCAATCTGTTCAATTTTAAAAGGTAAAAGTTTTTTTGTTTTTTTTACAAATTTCTAGGAAAAGGTTTTATACAACTGTAAAGGGATGCTGAATTAAAATTGTATTTTATTTATTAACTGATAAATGTTGCTTTTCACTTAGACTATATAGCTGATTCTGTTAATATTCATCTCAATTATTAAATAGAAGGTTGATACTAATTCTATGCTACTCTTTAGGGGAAGATAAATATCTCTCAAGATTATTCAAATAAAAATTATACATTTTTGCAGCAAAAGCCTATGTCCACATTGTTTTGTAAACTTTCTTGATTTAGTCAAGTGTTTTATTCCATCCTTCCATGTGCATATATTTTCTTTAAAACCAATGCAGGACCCTGTGCCAATGCAATATTCATACTGCCCTCCAGGGCTATGAATATCTCAGAGCAATTTCTAAATTGCAAAATACAACAGACTCTTCACATGGAAGACAGAACCAAAGCATTTATTCAGACACCAGAAAGCCAAATCCACCACAGTAACAAAAATCTATGCACAATAACAATGCAGAGAACAAGACCATCCCCAAGCCTTCTCCCTGATAGGCTTCCCACCAACCAGCTCCATTAAACAAATCACAAGCAGGCTTCCCTTAAGCAAAATCACAAACAGGCTCTTTCACTCATGTTAGTCAGCTGCCTGCTTACCTGAATCCTTCCTAGCTCTGACTATACTCTGACCAGTTTCCTCTCAGCTCTGCTTAAGCTCTGCCTCTTCCTTTTCCGCCCTTCCTGTTCCATCTGTTCAGCAAACTCCTTCCTTCCACCATGGGCTCCATGTGACTCAAACTCATGTGATTCAGGCTTCCATGTGACCTAGGCAGGTTACATGGGCATATTAAAGAATCGGAGAAATCTTCCCATTTTACAGAGACCTACTCTGCCAGATCCCACTCATGCTGGAAGATGCTAGCCACCCTTTCACATTTTGTATTATTCTCATGAACTTTCTACTAATCCTTGCTACTTTTAAATGTAGAGACTGCTAGTGGCTTGATGGATAGAGTTCTGCACCTGGAGTCAGAAAGACCTGAGTTCAAATGTAGTCTTAAACACTCACTGCCCTTTGTGACCCTGGGCAAATCACTTAACCTCGGTTTGCCTCAGTTTCCTCAACTATAAACTGGGAATAATAATAGCACTTACATCCCAAAGTTGTTATGAGGATCAAATGAGAGAATATTTGTAAAAAGCACTTAGTATTATTCCTGTCACACAGTAGGGTTACATAAATGCTTACCCCTTTTCCTCTATTAAATGAAGCATCTACTATGTACCCTTGGGATGGAAACAAAGCTTCTATTGTTGATTAAACAGATTAATCCTATGTTTTCACTCTGCAGAGAAAGAAGGAGGGAGTCCTTCTTAGCCACTAGCAGCTAGGTGGTGCAATGGATAGAGCACCAGTGCACGAGTCAATAGGATCTGAGTTCAAATCTCACCTCAGACACTTGACACTCACTAGCTGTGTGACCTTGGGCAAGTCACCTAACCCCAATTGCCACATCCTGGGTCATCTAGAGTCATCCTGATGAATATCTGGTCACTGTATTCAGACGGCTCTGGAGGAGAAGTGAGACTGGTGACCTGCGCAGCCCTCCCTCACTCAAAACAAATTCAAGTGCAAGTCATGTCATCATTTCTCTAATGGCATGGTCTTCTTTGGCAACGAAGGATGAACACACCAGAAACCAGAAACGTAAAAACAGACCACTCCCAACCCCATTATCAGAAAGATCCTGCTGACCAGTGAGTTGGGTTTGCATTGCTAACAGTCCTAATCCTACTTCCTTGGCCACAATGCATAGCAGTCCTTTGTTTTTTGGGGGGGAACATACACAGATGTATACTGGGCCTAAAGTCATGGGGCTAGACTGATGAAGGGGCATTCATTCTACCTCAGATTTGTGTATCCTCTGAAATAGGGGAGACCTTGTGATAAAAATATATTAGAATTCTTGAGACTAAGTAGTATGCCTAGTTAATTGTCTTTAGAGAAGGATGCAAGTTGTCTAGTTCATAGAATCCTATGTAATTTCAATCTACCTAGCCAAACCCTTAGAGTCATATATTGTAGTGTTTCTGTAAACTGTTACTATGAAATTGTCTACCTGAAGCACCTTCTTCTCATACATGGGGCACTGAGAGTAGTTGCCCCAGGTTCAAGATATTCTATGGGTCCAAATCCATTCAAAACCATAATAGAAAAGCCCCTACTCATATTATTATTATTATTTTTGGTTAGGTGGTAGATGCAATTTTTTCAAAGTAGAGGTCTTTAAAAGAGTGAGAAAAGTCAAATTAGAATATTCTCCTGATAAACCTAAGATAGACACTATCACAGATACAAATGCACTCAGTGGTGAGATTAGGAGACTAGGTATGCTTAAGAACCACATGAAAGGGAAACACATATGGAACTTTAGTAGCTTTATCATATGGATGAAAAGACAGTTCACGTCTCTGACACTATAGGGCATCTATTGTTTTCTGGAAAAACTGTTACTGCCCTCCTGTCAATAGATTTGACCCTGCTGGAAGTGGCCATTCATTGGCTATCTTGCTCCATTATTTTCTAATGGTACTGTGATGACCACTGGGCTCAGTGATCTTTTTTCTGCATTACCAAGCTGGTTTCAGATGATCTAGTGGTGGCTGGCAATTGCAGGACATGTTGTAGCCTCTGTAGGGCATTGTTACCTTCTATCATTTTCTGGGCTCATCACTTCAGGGCCTCCGGATGGTACCTGCATGCTGTCTCAGCTCCAGTTTGCTGAGGAATGGTGGCTAGAAACTACCCCTGATAAAATTAGGCTGATAGCTCTTTAGTCAAGGTAACCACACCTAACTAACTGAAGTTAGACAGAGTTCCTTCAGGCTAAGGCTGTCTTTTCATTTTAACCACTGTGTTTGAGAGGAGATCAGTTCTCTGTTACATAACATTATCTCTTTTAGGGTTAAGTATTCTCAAAATTCAATCTGGTTTAACCTGCAAACTACTGAGTCAGATAAGGAGGAAAGGTCATTGTTTACCTATTTGCCTAGAGCTCAGATTTTGTCAGAGTATCTTGTCAAGGACAAATATCAATGTGTTGGTACTTTTGTTGAAATTGTCCATAGAATTACATATTAAACCTGGAGTAACCTCTTCTCACATATGGGGCCCTGATAATAGTTGTATCAGATTCAATGTATTCTGTGGGTCCAAATCCATTCAAAACTACAACCTGAAGAGCCCCTACCCATATGTTTACTTTTCCCCAATGTGGTTTATACCTGAGAGTATACTTGCCAAAACAAAACCAGGAACTATATAAGCAAAATTATCTTTAAAAGCACATTTTATACAAATAAGATCAGATTTAGATAATTGGAGAAATATTAATTGTTCATGGCTAGGTAAAGCTAATAAAATAAAAATGATAATTTTACCTAATGCAATTTATATTATTCTATGCCATTCCAGTTAAATTACAAAAAAAAAAAAATATTTTACTGAATTTCAAAAAAATAACCAAACCTTTGGAAGAACAAAAAGTCAAGAATTTCAAAGGAAATAATTAGAAAAAAATATGTAAAGAAAAGAGGTTTAGCAGTACCACATCTTAAACTATATTATAAGGCGGTAATTATCAAAACTATCTGATACTGGCTAAGAAATAGAAAGGTAAATCAATGGAAAAGAATGAACATACAATTTACAGTGGCAAATAAATATAGTAACCTTATATTTGATAAGTGTAAAGCCAAGTTTTTGGAATAAAAATTTATTATTTAGTAAAAATGAATGGGAAAACTGGAAAGCACTATGGCAGAAATTGGCCAGAGACCAATATTTTATAGCATTTACAAGATAAGGTCAAAATGGATACATGACCTAGATACAAAGAAAGATATTACAGAAAATTTAAAGAACATGGAACATATTACTTGTCTATCAGACTTGTGAATAGGTGAATAATTTGTGAATAAACAAGAGATGGAAAGCAGAGTAATGTGTAAAATAGATAATTTTAATACATTAAATTAAGAAGTTTTTGTACAAATAAAACAAATGTAGCCAAGATCAAAAGGAAAAAAGAAAATCAGAAAAAAATTTATAGACAGTTTCTCAGATAAAAGTCTCATATTTCAAAAATATAAAGGACTTCATAAAATCTATAAGAATACAAGACATTCCCCAATATTCAAAGAATATCAACAAAAAGTTTTTAGATAAAAAAATAAAAACAATTTATAGTATTATAAAAATGCTCTAAATCATCATTGTTAGAGAAATGCAAATTAAAACAACTTTGAGAAATCATTTTATATCTTTCAGATTGGCTAAAATGATTGAAGGGGAAAGTAACAAATGCTGGAGGGGATGCAGAAAAATTGGCACATTAATTCATTGTTGGTGGAATTTTGAACTGATCCAATCATTTTGGAGAGACATTTAGAATTACACCCCAAGAGTTGTTAAGCTGCCTATAATCTTTGATCCAGGAACAGCACTACTAGGTCTATTTCAAAAGATGATTAGGGAAAAGAGAAAAGAACCTATATGTTCTAAAGTATTTGAATAGCTCTCTTTGTGATGGCAAAAAACTGGAAGCTGAGACAACATTGCAAGCACCCAGAAGGAAGCAAAGTATCATGGAGCTACAGTCAGGGTAACACAAGATTTAGCAGCTCCTACGTTAAAGGATTGGAGGGCCTGGAATATGATATTCTGGAGGGCAAAAGAATTAGGATTACAACCAAGAATCACCTACCCAGCAAAACTGAATATAATTCCTTAGGGAGAAAGGCAGAAATTCAATGCAACAGAGGACTTTCAAGCATTCTTGATGAAAACACCAGAGCTGAACAGAAAATTTGAATTTCAAACACCAGATTCAAGGGAGGCATAAAAAAGTAAACAGGAAAGGGAAATCCTAAGGGACTTAATAAAGTTAAACTGTTTACATTCCTACATGGGAAGATGATACTTGTACCTCATAACAACTTTCTCATTATTAGAGCAGTTAGAAGGAGTATATATATATATATAGACAGAGGGCACAGATACAAGTTGAATATGAAGGGATGATATCTAAAATAATAAAATGAAAGGGTGGAAAAGAGGACTGCATTGAGAGCAAAGGAAAGGGAAAGGTAGAATGGGATAAATTATCTCACATAAAAGAGGCAAGGAAAAGCTTTTACAATGGAGGGAAAGATGGGGAGGTGAGGGAGAGTGAGTGAACCTTACTCTCATCAGAATTGGTTCAAAGAGGAAATAACATACACATTCAGTTGGGTATAGAAATCTATTTTACCCTTCAGGAAAGTAGAAGGGGAATGGGATAAAAGAAGAGGTGGGAGATAATAGAAGGGAGGGCAGATTGAAGGAGGAGATAGAAGGAGAAGGGACTTTTGAGGAGGGACAAGGTGAAAGGATAGAGAGAATTGAATAAATGGGAGAGGAATAGAATGTAAAGAAATACATTTACCAATTGTAACTGAAAAAAATATTATGAAGCAGGTTTCTCTGATAAAAGCCTCCTTTCTCAAATATATAGAGAACTGAATTCAAATTTATAAAAATAAGACCCATTCCCCAATTGGTAAATGATCAAAAAAGATGGTCAATTTGTAGATGAAATATTGAAAGCTATGTATTGGCATATGAAAAAATAATCCAAGTCACTATTGTTTAGAGAAATGTGAATTAAAACAATTTTGAAGTACTGCCTCATACCTATTCAATTGGCTTAGAGGAAAGAAAAGGAGAATGTCAAATGTTGGAGGGGATGTGGGAAAAATAAGACATTAATGCATTGTTGGTAGAGTTGTGAACTGAGTTAACAATTCTGTAATTTGGAACTATGCCCAAAGAGGTATAAAACCACTCATACCCTTTGACCTAGCAAAACTACTACTAGGTTTGTATCCCCAAAGAGATAAGAAAATAAAAACCAAATAAAGGAAAAGGATTTATATGTACAAAAATATTTATGGTAACTCCTCCCTAGGGGAAAAGAATTAGAAATTGAGTGGATGTCTATCAATTGGGGAATGACAGCACAGGTTGTGGTATGTGATTATGATGGAATACTACTAAACTATAAGAAATGATGAACAGGATGCTCTCAGAAAAACCTGAGAAGAGTTACATGAGCTGATGCAAAGTGAAATGTACCATCTAAAAAGTAACAGCAATATTGTGAAATGATCAACTTTGAGTGACTTAGTTATTTTTAGTAATACAATGATCCAAGACAACTATCTATCTCCAGGCAAAGAAGTGATGGTGTCTGAATACAGAGTGAAGCAAACTTGGAAAACTTTTTTTATTTTTTATTTTTCTTAAGGATTTTTTTTCTGTCTTTGTTTTGTTTCACAACATGCCTAATATGAAAATATGTTTTGCATGAGTACACATGTATAACCTATGTAGAATTGCTTGCCTTCTCAATGAGAGGGGTGGGGAGGAAGGAAGGGAGAAGATTTGGAACTTGAAGTTTTAAAAACAAATGTTAAAAATTGTTTTTACATGTAATTGGGGAAAAAATGAAATACAAAACAAAAAATGTAGAAATGCTGATGAAATGCTCATAAAATTCTGATGAAAACCCTATTTTTTTCTAAAGTTATTAATTATTTCAACTATTTTTAGTTAATTCTCTGGGATTCTCTAAATACATACCATCATATCATTTGCAATGAGTGATAATTTTGTTTCCTTATAACCTATTCTAATTCCTTTTATTTTTTTCTTCTCTGAATACTATAGCTAACATTTCTAGTACAAAATTGCATAATAATGGTGATAGTGGACATCCTTGCTTCACCTTGACTTCATTTAGAAGGCCTCTAGCTATCCCCATTACAAATAATGCTTGTTGATGGTTTGAGATAGATAATACTTATCATTTTAAGGAAAGTTCCATTTATTCCAGTGCTTTTCAGTGCTTTAATAGAAATTAGTGTCACAGTTGGTCAAAAACTTTTCCTGCATCTATTGAGATCATCATATGATTTTTTGTTATTGTTACTTTTATTCACAGAGTCAATATGCTGATAGTTTATCTAAAATTGAATCAACCCTGCATTTCTGTATAAATCCTACCTGTGCATAAATGATCTTTTTGATGTATTGCTGTAATCTCCTTGCCATTATTTTATTTAAAACTTTTGCAAAGTATGCTTTGCCTCATATCATGATTGCCACCACTGCTTTTTTTTTTTTTTACATCAGGTGAAGCATAATAAATTATGTTCCAGATCCTTATTTTTACTCAGTGCCTGTCTCCCTGCTTAAAGTGTATTTCTTATAAACAACATAGTTCTGGATTCTGGTTTTTAATCTATTCTGCTATCTGTTTCTGTTTTACAGGTGAGTTCATCCCATTCACAGTTGTGATTACTTAGTGTGTATTCTCTCTCTCTCTCACTCACTCCCTCTTTCTCTTTCTCTGTCTCTCCTTTTATTTTGTTTTTCCTCAAAAGTCTATTTTGCTTCTGACCACCACTTCCCTGAATTTGCCCCCCCTTTCTAGCATCCCTTTTTTCCTCTTATCCCTCTGCCCTTCTACTTCCCAGTAAGGCAAGATAAATTTCTATACCCACTTGATTATTCCATTTTTGAGT
Organism: Notamacropus eugenii; assembly: GCF_028372415.1. Lineage (NCBI taxonomy): Eukaryota > Metazoa > Chordata > Mammalia > Diprotodontia > Macropodidae > Notamacropus > Notamacropus eugenii. Next base: position 189,366,039 of record NC_092876.1, read on the forward strand.
CAATTCCAATGAGAATAAGGTTCAAGTGTTACCTGCCACTCCCATCTTCCCCACCACTGTAAACTCTCTTCCTTTCATCTCTCTTTTATTTGAGGTAATTTATCCCATTCTACCTTTTTCTTCCCCTCTTCTAGTGCAAGCTTCTTTCTCATCCTGTCATAGTCAACTCACACTTATGCCCTCTGTTTTTGTATGCTTCTTCTAACTGTCCTAATAATGATAAAGTTCTTAGGAGTTACAAGTATCTTCCTTTCATATAGTAACATAAACATTTAAACTTTATTGAGTCCTGTATACCTCTTTTATATTTACCTTTTTATGTTTCTCTTGAATCTTATAATTGAGTCAATTTTTTTCTTCAGCTCTGCTTTTTTCTTTTCCATCAGGAATGCTTAAAACTCTTCTGTTTCATGGGATATCTATTTTTCCCTCAACAGGATTATTCTCATTTTTTGCTATTCTTGGTTGTAATCCTACCTCTTTGAGCTCTGTATTATCACATTCTAAATCCTCTGATCCTTTCATATAAAAGCTGCTAGATTTTGTGTTATCCTGATAGTGGTTCGATGATATTTGAATGGTTTGTTTCTGGCTGCTTACAGTATTTTCACTTTTACCTGGAAGCTTTGGAATTTGGCTGTAATATTTCTGGGTGTTTTTATTTTGAATTCTTTTTTCAGGAGCTGATCAGTGAATTCTTTCCATTTCTATTTTACCCTCTAGGTCTAGGATATCATTGCAGCTTACTTAGACAATGTATTGAATGATGATGTCTAGGATCTTTTTTAAAAAAATCATGGCTTTCAAGTAGTCTGACAATTCTTAAATTATCTTTCCTTCATCTATTTTCCGGGTCAGTTGGGTTTCTGATGAGATATTTCACATTTTCATCTATTTTTTCATTCTTTGCACTTTGTTTTATTGTTCTCATGATCTCATGGAGTCATTAGCTTCAGTTTGTCCAATTCTAATTTTTAAAGAATTATTTTCTTCAGTGAGCCTTTATATCTCTTTTTCTACTTGGCCTAATCTACTTTTTAAGGAGTTCTCGTAAGTGGATTTTTGTACCATTTGTGGCATTTTTTTTTTTTTGCCATTTGACCTATTCTGTTTTCTAAAGGTGTTATTTTCTTCAGTATTTTATGTGTGTGTGTGTGGGGGGGGGGGGGGTGGTGTTCTGTTATCAAGCTTTTTGTTCTTTGCACCATCTGAGCTGGGCTCAGGTCTGACTACCTCCCTGGTGAAATATACCTTTCCTGAAGGGGAATTTGGGAGAGCTCAGCTGAGTCCTTACGTTTACTCTGTGATCTTGGATCTGCCTCAGGAGGCAACCTTTTAAAAGGGGAGAATGCGTGTGTGTGTGCGCGCATATAATATACCTATATAATACATAATCTATATTCTCTTCATATTTACACTGTATACATTTACATATCTCCTGTAAAAATGTTATGTCCTTGACAGTAAAGTTGGTGTCCTCCCTTCTTCACTACTGTCTACATCTATATACACACATACATACACATATGTATATGTCTATTTATACATTTAAGTGTGTATGTGTATATATACACTGACATGTATGTATATAGGTGCATATTTGTGTATATGTATATGCATGTTATATATGCGTATATAGTTATATACATACTATGCACATATAGGTATATGCATATACATGTGTACATATAGGTATACACACATATATACACACAGAGTAAATACAAACAAATATAAGATGTTAAGGGACAAGTGCCATTAGCAGTTTGGAAAGTCAGGAAAGATGTCCTAGAGAAGGTGGTGTTTGAGCTGCCTTCTGAAAAAAAGAGATTATATGAGGAGCTAAGGAGGGAGTACATTTCATAATGGAGAGAAATGATTGAGTACCACATGTAAGAAACAGAAAGGTAATTTGATTGGTTTATAGAAAGTAGAATGGGTTTTAGAATTCAGATCTAGGGATTAATTAACGTTAATTAAGAGACAGAAGTGGAACATACTTGGAGGGTCATGAGACATGCTTAGAGACCATAGGACAAGTGGATGACCCTGGATAAAAGACATTCTGTCAGGGGTGGCAAGGAGAAAGCCTGGGGTATGACAAGTAGAGAGAGGAAATCCTCTATTATGGCTGTGGTGGTTCTAGGTTGCAGTGGGGACCCAAGTCAGGTACTTAAGTGGCACCATGGTGAATCACTAAGCTTTATGGCACCACCCCTTCCTTGTCCTGTAGAGAGCATGGAACCTTATTGGACTTCAAAGTAAAAATTACTATTTTACCATGTTTAAAATGAATTTTACATCATGTCTCTGCCTCTGTATAATGTTTTTACTAAATTCCTGCTGCTAAGCCAGTGCCTCTGACTCAGAGGGTATGCATTTCAGAGCTCTCTCAACATAATTTCATATAAAAAAGAAAACATTCCACATTTTGCCAAGTCTCTTAAAATCAACTACCTTGTATCGCTAATGTGTAGCTGGACTGATTCATGGTGTAAATCTTCAAAGAGCTGGATAATCATCTGTGTTTTCAAAATTCCTTATTAACATGCAGATAAATGTTACCATAAATCCAAGTTTTATGTTATGAGCAGAATTTTTTTTAGGTCTTTAAAAATTCATTTTCAGAATATTTAATAACATGACTACAACGAAGGCTGCGTGGCACCTTACCAATTGGACACAGTTCCAGTTTTTTTTTTTTCAGGGAAGATGATAAACGCTTAATAAGAAGATGGGACTTATGGAAGGCAGCCAGGAGAGAATAGCATTCTCCCGATGGAATTCCTTTTCAGATGCTGGGCTGGAAAGAAAGCATCTCAGTCTCCCTTGCCTTTTGATGATGGTTTTAAAAACTGTGAAAACACAGAAAGCCAAGTGTGTGGTCTCAGGCAATTTCGTAATAGTCTCTACAGGAGATGTGGTTTTTTTTTTGGGGGGGGAGGGTAGTTTGCTGGAAAAAAATGATTAGTTTTTTCTTTATGATGACAGAAAACAGTTGCAAACCAGAGATGCCAAAGGTTCCTCAGACCTCCCTTTTGGCTTATCGAGCACAGTCACTGCTTGCAGGTAATGCTTCCAATAAAGGACATCCTTAGCTGCCCTGGAATAGCTAGACTCAAGGCAGAACCATTGTAAATGGAGATAGAACACCTCTGTAAGGACAAAATTGAGAAGTAGAGGCCTGATCACTGGGATTCTTCAGCTTAGCTTTCAACTTTGCCATAGACTGCCCTGCATGTGAAGGGATTAAGTTTCATTTCAGCATCTCATGAGCCTCTCCTCTGAGTTGGACTTTCTCAAGTTGCTGAACAGACTCAAGACTTTTCACAGCACTTATTTCTTTAGTCCCTTTCATATAAGATGAATGAGTAAAAAAAACAACAAAACAAACATTTATTCATTAAGCAGCTATTTTCAGAGATCTGTGCTGAGCACTGTATATACAAACAGAAAAAGACAAGAGAGGCCCCTACTATTAAAGAGTGTACATTCTAATAGAATGAGACAATATGTAGATTTCAGCTGCAAGTCAGCTGCAAAGTCCTCTTGATTTTACTTTCATGTAACATCTCTTTTAGATGCTTCCTCTCTCCTCTCATACTACTACTAGCCTGGTGCAGTCCCTCGTTGTCTCCATACCTGGGCTATTGCAATAGTCTGCTTGTTAGTCTCCTGGCCTCAAGTCCTCCCTGCCCCACCCACCCACACCACCTTTCCAATCTTCTTGTGCCTTACACCCTGAACCTTAAGTAGCAGACTGTCTTCTTCCTTTCTTTGTATCCTCTGCACCACTTAGTACAGTACCAAAAACATTGCAGCTACTTAATAAATGTTTGTTGACTGACTTATTTTCATAAAGATTATTGTGCATTCTATGAGAGAGTAATTACCACAGAGAGTGGAGTAAATGGAAGCAAGTATAGCCTACTTTTAAAACAAACTTGGCTGTGAAAGGGAAAAAAAAAGATGGGGTAATAGCTCAAGGTGGTAATAGAGTCATTTTTTTTTTTTTTTGAGAAATGCCATGACTTAAACATGTAGACAGCAGGGAGAGTTTCAGTTAAAAGAGAGCACTTGAAAATGAAGGAAAGGAAGAGCTGGTCGATTGAGTGAGAGTCTAGAGGAGAAAGGAAGGATAAGGTCAAGGGAATAGGTGGAGAGCCTGAAAAACAAAGCTAATCTGCAGATATAAAATGTATGTAGAAAGTATGGTGAAACAGAGGGAGAGAAAAAGCTGAGGTAAAGAAGAGTGAAGTTTTGATGAATCTCATTGGAGATTATGAGGACAAAAAGTAAACAAAAATCCTACCTTCATGAATTGTTTCCAGTTATTAAAAAAATCATCGTATGTAAAATACTCAAAGAGTGAGTATATTAAAAGAGAGTATGGCATAGTGGATTGTAGTAACAGTTAGAATTTAAATAACATTTTAAGGCTTATAAAGCACTTTACAAATATCTCATTTTATCCTCACAACAACCCTAAGAGGTTCATATTATTGTTATCCTCATTTTACAGATGAGTAATCTGAGGCAGTCGGAAGTGAAGTGATTTGCCCAAGCTAGCATGTGTGTGAGGCGTGACTTGAACTCTGATCTTCCTGACTCCAGTTACAGCATTTTTTCACTGTGCCACCTTAACGTTTAGAGATTTAGGAGTTTAGAACTCTCAACCTTGGTTCAAATTGTAAAGCACATTAATCAATCAATAAGCACTTTTTAAGTGCCTACTGTATGGAAGGTACTGGGAACAGAAGGGCAAGAGAAAGCAATTTATGCTTTCAAGGAGTTTAAAATTTATGTAAAGAAAATGATACACACACGTAAAAGAACTCACAAAATATATACAAAGTCAATAAAAGTAATTTCATCGAAGGAGAAGTAGTCATATAGTGTCTTGAATGTCTTTCAGTTTTCCTATCTGCTCCTTGAAAGTACTAAGTCCTTACTAAGTACTGGTGGAACTGAGTGTTGCCTTGTAATCACTGAAATGTTTTGCATCAGATAACAGGGTGTGTGTGTGTGTGTGTGTGTGTGTGTGTGTGTGTGTGTGTGTGTGTGTGTGTGTGTGTGTGTGTGTGTGTGTAAGGAAAGTAATTTTTTTTATTTCTTACTTTAAGCTTAAAATTACTTCACAAAGGCTATCACTTACTTCACCCATGCCTGAAGTTGACCGAACTGACCCTCCCTAAGACTGGCAAAAAGGAGACTTCCTTCTACAGTAAGACAGGAGGGTGGAGTGAAGAAGAGACAGCTATTACCACATAGTTTTTAAAAACACTGCTGTACTTACTGCAGTTATTCTTGGACCCTCCAGCTTTGTGTTTTCTTGTCTCATAAGCCACCATACTTTATCCATTGCCTGTTTTTTAAATTTTTTTTTGATTATTTTGTGAGCCAGGAATTCAAACCTGGCTAGGCTAACATTATTATAGATATAGACATATTGGATAGAGAAATTGGAAATAATATCAGAGTACTAGAGTTAAATGAAAGCCTTCTCATAGTAGGTAGGGTTTTAGTGGAGACCTGAAGACAGTCAGAAAAGAGGAAAAGGAAGGAAGGGAAAGAATTCTAGTCATGAAGGATAGCCCCATAGTGAAAATGTTCATAGTTGGAAAATGAACTATCTTCTGTGACGAACAGCAAGGAAACTATTATCACTGAATAGTAGAGTACTTGGAGGGAAGTAAGGCATATAAAGACTGGAAAGGTAAAATGGTCAGTTTATGAAAGGCTTTAAAAGCTAAACAGAAGAGTTTATATTTGTTTAATCAATCAGAATGAAGTTATTAAATGTTGGGAATATAAAGGCAAAAATTAAGTAGCTTTTGCTCTAAAGGAGCTTATATTCTATAAGGGAAGCAACACATGCATGTACAATTATAAACAAAATATACATATAACCCTTGACTCAAAGGGTCAGTTATATGATACTCTCTCCTCATTGGTGGATATTTATTAGTCAATGACTTGTACCTCCATGAGAGTCCAGTGGAATCGGGGAAAGTGGAAGACAGATGTGGGCTCTTCTAGCTTCCTGTGTCTAGACATAGGTTGCATAATGTCAACATCTTTTCAGGTTCATGAAGGGAGAAAGACTCTGAAGAAGTAATATATAGAGAAGTTGTCCATCTCTACCATATCTCTATCCCTACCTTGCTATGCTAGAGACTTTGGGGAACTTCCTCTTGGTCCTCTCTCTTTCTCCATCTCTCTCTCTCCCCCTACTTGTCTCTCTCCTCTAAGCTGAATTACCATTTTCCCAATGGGAGAGCTTCTTCATTCTATTGTCTGGTGTATATCCCACTAGGTATACTTTCTCTGGCTTCTGTTTTGCTATCATCTTGGATAAATGGACTTATTTGCTATTTCCTATATGTTTTCATTCTGGAACTGGCAACCAGTAAAAAGGAGTTCAAGCCTTGGGTTCAGACCTTTGGGCATTACTCCCTATTAAGGAACAGTGATCAGGAACTCTAGCTTGAATATGAAAACTTTCCTTTAGATTAACAGTATTTAAGGGAGCATATAGATATAACTCTATCCCACTACCCCCTCTCTCTAAGGAGAGCAGAGTGGCGAAGGATGGGTTATGGGGGAAGATGCTAGAAACATCTCTTCTTGCCTCTCTTTAAGTCACCTCTAGATAAACTCATGTAGATCTATATAATGTTCTTGGATAAAAGGATAAAAAAATGGCATCCACATAGCACCTACCTTCATGTAACCTTTGATTTCTTTGTTATGTAAAAAGATTGGTGAAGAAATATCTATCTACCAATGCAGATCTATATCCACTCTGCAACTTAGGATGTTAAAGAACTACCTGGAACACTAAGAAGTTAAATGACTCACCCAGGATCACATAGCCACTATATGTCAGAGACAGGACTTGAACCCAGCACTTCTTAATTTTGAACCTGGCACAGTATTCACTATGTAACACTGCCTCTCAGGCAAAACATATGCAAGATAAATAAAATTGTACTAGCAAGATGATAGCAAACTGTATAGGGACAACGTCTTTTTCTCCCCAGGGCTGGACTTGTCACTTCTTCATTTGAGTTTTAGATGAATTACATTTTGTTCCCAAGACTTATTAGTGTTAAATTGTGATCTCTCTTAAGAACTATATTACATAGGTTACCATATGACTTGCTATATAGTAATCCATCAACTTTGCAATCTAGAAGAAATACAACTTGTAGTGCTAATTAATCCAGTCCCAATTCTCTCATGTGGCCATACAAACCTCTCAGCTGCCATTTGCAGGTGATCAGTGCCATGCTTTATAATTAACACTCAGGTGTTAGCGTGATGGTCTGTAGGCCAGTATTGGCCCCTTTTATAATACTCAGTGAATATTCTAGAGCTGGAGCCACAGACACATTCATAGCCTTCATATTACTGCCTACAGTGGAAATAAGCTTCTAAAATTTCCTCCACATGTTAAGCAAACATTCTCTTCAGTCTCTTTGCAATTGTGGTAGGGCTATTTTCTCAGAAAATTCAGTAAGCTGTTTGTAAGCTTCTGCTCACACTTAAACTTCAATCCTTTGGAGCCATATCTGTGCAGAGAAAGCAAAATTTGGGTTTAAAAATATGCCCAGTCATAACCAGAGCAGTCAGATGCCACATTGGACCTAAGTATGCCTAATAATTGTGAAGGAGTAAAATAACTTGGGATTATTATGAAATGCTACCTACTCAAGTTCCTTTTCACCTGTTTCCTCAAGGCTCAACTCCCAAAGGATACTTTCTCTGGAGATACTTCCTTAAGTCTGCAGCCCTCCCTAATGTCATCTGGTCTTGACACCTTATAGTCTATGGCTCCAGGCTTCACTGTATTACAATATGCTCAAAAATAATGTTAACAGGTGCATAGGGCACTAGGTACTGGAAAAAATAACTTACAGAACTGAATATAGAAAAATGATCTGAGTTTAGCCCCTGGGTACATTTAGGACACATTTGTAAATTATTTGCAATAAATGGACATATTTTTCTAATATAGTCTAAAATTCAGCAAAATGCTTTTGTATGATGGAGAGCTACTTTTTTAAAACTACTATATGTTTTTTTCTGGATAGGAGGAGAGAGTATAAAATTTTTTATATGCACGTTCATGTCCATGTATGTGCACATGCATGTGTGTAATAATGATAGCAGATGGAAGATATCCAATATTAATTCCATTATGCATATATGACTATTTCCACATAGGCTGTGTCTTTGTTAAGCTGCCATTGTGTTCCTATGATGAGTATTTTGAAATATGATAAGGGAGGAGAGAAAATACATTTCTTTAAACCAGAAGTGATTTTTGTGTAACATGTATTGCTTTGTTGAACTGCCTTTGATCCTCGTTATTTTGTGAAATCAGTATATGGACCCCTAAATGTATGTTAGAGACTCAATCATTGATGGTAGGATAGTCATAGGGATATTCCAACTATAACTTTTAGCCCCTGAAGTCACATGGAGGCATGATTAGCAGAGACCTGGGAGTTATAGCAGTGCCTTACAGATGGACTTAGCCAATGATTGTGACCAAAAATCAGTCTGAATGGAACTTCAAGAACAAATGTAAAACTATTCACAACCCTTTGAAAGAATGCTCCAAATCACTACCAATGAGAGAAATACAAATTAAAACAGCCTTGAGATTTTTTACCTCATGTACAGCAAATTGTCAAGGATAACAAAAGATGAGAATAGTAAAATTTTAGAGGGGTTGGAAAGATAAGCATCTATAAGGGAAAAATGGGTATCTTTAAGAAATAGAAGTCTTTTAAGCTTCTTGGTTAAAAGACTAGAGCTGTGGAGAAACTTCAAACGTAAGAGTAAAGAGAAAAATAGAAAAGTAAACATGAATGAACAATGTAAAAGATTAAATAAGGATAAAAATGCTTACATTTTTGTATGGGAAGATGATACAGCTATCCCCACTGAATCCAATCATTATCAGGAATCATAGAAGGAATCTAAATAGATGAGACCTGGAAGCGATTATCTTATGTCTTGATGATCTTAAGAACAGAAGGAGGAGAGATAACCTGGCAGCACAGGGGTAGGGGCGAGGGGAAAGAATAAGGAAAATTACCTTATGTAATCAAGGTACACAAGTAGATATCTATATAAACAGTGAATAGGGACTAGGGAGAGTGGCTAATCCTTGATTGTCTAAACTGGTCAAAATAAAGAAGAATACCTATCACAATTGAGTACGGAAATACATTTCACTCAAGAGGGAAATAAAAGGGAAAGAAGAGAAGGAGGGGAGGGAAAATTAGAGCGATATGGGAGGAATTAGTCCTAAACAAAACAAACTCTAAGAATGTACACAAATTTTTTTTATCTTCTTTTGAGGAAGCAAAGAATGGAAACCTAAGAAGGCACTTATAAATTAGGGAAGAGATGAAGAAGTAATGGTATATAAATGTGATGGGATATTATTGTATGGTAAGAAATAATGGAAAATATCTCAGAAAAACCTGGAAAAACTTGTTTGGATTGATTCAGAGGGAAGTGAACAGACCAGGAGAACAATTTATACAATGACAGCAATATGGTAAAGACAAATACTTCTGAAAGAATTAGGAACTTGTATGAGCATAATGATTAACCAAAGTCCAGAAGACTAATCATGAAATGTGCTATCTATCTTCCAATGGAGAAGTGAAAATCTTAGAGGGAAGAACAACAACAACAAAAAGTATATTGGGTGTGGTCAATGTGGAAAGTTGTTTTGATTGCCTATCTATTTATGTTTGTAAGAGTTTTATTTTTCTTTTGTTTTCAATTGGGGTGGGGAGAGGCTGAAATAAGAGACAGATTTTGCTGACTGAAACAAAAAAGAAAAGGTACATTATTGCATTGTTGGTGAAGCTGTGAATCACTAGAAAACATTATGCAAAGCAGTTTGGCAAAGGGAGTGACCAAAATATCCATACCTTTTGACCTATTTTTAGGCTACAAAAACTCCATAAGCAACCTAATATTTACAATAGAAATTTCTGTTGTAGCAAAGAATTGAGGAAAGAGTATATTCCCATCAATTGTGGAATGTGGAATAAAACAAATTAGAGTATGTGAATGTAATGGAAGATGACTGTGCTATAAGAAATGATAAACATAATGACTACAGAGAAACTTGGAAAGACTTACATTCATTGATGCAAAGTAAAAGAAGATCTGGGAAAATAATATACATAATAAATATTTCAACCAAAATGAAAGGAAAAAGAACCTCCACAAATAATTGAAGATGAACATTACACAACTATAAAGAACAAGACTGGATGCAAAGAAGAAATATCAGATGACACTTCCCTTTGCTTGTTTTGCGGAGGAGTGGGGTCCATAGGTGTGGAACATTTTGTAATGTACAATTTTTTAAAATAATATTTTCTCTTTTAAAAATATTTGTTATAAGGGATGGCTTTCTAGGAGCAGGGAAGAGGGACAAAGGAAAATGCAGGTAATGTAAAAACAAAAGATAGAAATAAAATATATTTAAAAAAAGAATAATTCTTCATTTTCCCTTATAATTGTCACGGAGCAGATACACCCAGTCATATCCCAGGACAAGGTAAGCCAGACTCCCCTCCCTCACCTCAGAAAGTGAGTTTTCTTGTTTTTCGTCCTCTGTGCCTCACTGATGGGACGTTTTACCTGTGGTTCACTCAGGTTTTCCAGTTTAGAATACAATTCTTAAACCTTTGGTTCTGTCCTTTAAATAGAAGGTCAGATTTACATAGAAGGGTACTATAAAGAAGTTGAGAGGTCACGCATGGGACGCCAGATGGAGTTAGTTCTCTAGAGAGACACCTGGACTCCACATAACCTCTCCAGCAAGTTATTTGCATCAGGGAACCAATGTCATTTAGAGACACTGACTGATGAGAATTAGAAAAACACATGAACTTGGAGAAAGACCAGGAACCCATTAAGCTTTTCCTCTCTCCCTCAAGAAGTCTTCTCCAAATAGAGATATGGAGGATGAAATGGAGACATCCAGACTTACTCAGACCTAGAAAGAATGTTGGAGAAACAGAGAAGGCTAGTCTCACTGAATTGTGAGAGTAGCCTGTGAACTTCACATTAGGAAGGGAGGGTGGGGGGAAAGCATACAAAATGGAAGAGCAACTCCATTAATACTGTGTGTCATGTAAATTATGTGGGTACTAACAGAAGGCAGCACTCACCAGAGGTGACTGAGGTTTGGTTCCTTAGCATACCTGGGTTCTTTCCAATACATGTAGGTCTTAATCCTAGGGTGGCATTATGAACCATAATGACTATATGAGCCCACCCTATTAGAAAGATTTTTTTCCCTTAATGTGCTCGAGTAGGAGTCCCTTGTGTTTATCCATAAAGGTTAAAGTTTGTCTTGTATTCAATGTTTTGTGAGCTTTAGTCCTTGCATGAAAGCCAAGATCCCTTTTAGGGAATGATATAAGCCAAATTCTGATGTTGTCCAGGAAAACCCTAGTGGAAGCATGGACTATAAAGTTATTATTAAGAAGCCCCCAAGAATGAACTTTGCCAGTGTGAGCCCAGAGCCACCATTGCTTTGAGTCAGGGGTTACAGTATTATAGGCTTAAAGAATATTTATTTCAAACTTTTCTTTGTACATATGAAAAAACTGACACTTGGAAAGGCTTGACCCAGGTGTTACAGATGCTGAGGTAGCAGAGCTGAGATCCCTCCCCAGGTCTTGTGGCTCCAACTTCAATATTCTTTTGACTATACTATGCTGTGGTATACTGTCCACAGCCAAGGAGATAATATCTTTTGATAAGCATTTGCTGCTAAGCCACAAGCATACAAAAGACAGATGCTGATCTTTACTTTATGTAGGAAATTCTCTCTCTCTCTCTGTCAGAAGCTACCACAACTCACTGCACCAGTATATCCACTCACCCAGGCACACCTGTGATCTGTGGTCTATCTGTACCCCTGGACTAAATAAAATGTTAACTCAAGAGCATGTTCATGTATTGTACTCTAATTACTGCCATGTTGATCTGATTTCCCCATTGTCCTGGATTTTAGACCTTTAGATTTCTGATATCTGCCCGTTTCTTAAACTGTGCTTGCCCATGAAAATTCTTCACCCCTATCCTTAATCCTTGTCTTACCTGCTTGTTCTGACCTCCGCTAATTATATATGTGTGTTTGGCTCTGCTCTGGTTTGCCATGTACCTGGTGGCTCTTGTTCTACTTCTCTCTAAGTGCCACGTGTGATATTATCACCACAGACAGTGTGGACTTGAGTTTCTTTTCAGTGGTAGTAACCCTATGGTAACAATAATCACAGAAAGAGGCACTGTCCATACATAGGAATCCTCTTGCTAAATCATCAATAGCAAAACAAGCTTTGCTTATCCTTCCCTTTATGTACTGACCCTCATGTTATACCTCACATGAAATTGTCTTTCTGCTGCACTTTACCCACTTTGACTCGATCTACTTACTCATCTTTCAAGGCTAGCTTCAAAATTGAATTGTACCAGAAGATAGTCTGTCATATTATTTATTTGTTTACTTGGTGCTAAAAAGGTAATTAGGAATTCAATTGAACAAACATTTTTAAAATTTATTTTAAATTTATGGAATAAAAGAAGCATTTCCATAACAGTATAATTTTTAACAAGATGATTACGCATGATATTAAAAATTTGTTATGTACAATTTGCTATTTCTTTTAAATATGAAATAAAACTATCAAGTAAATATCTTTTTTTTTTTCTTCACTCTCCTTTGCCTAAAATTTGCCCTAGAGATGGCTATCATTAGACACAAATAAGTATATCTACATATCTATATCTGTCTAACTATATGTAAAATTATTCTATTTATCAATTTTTTCTTTGGTTGCAGATAGTATCTCTACATATATCCTTTTTAGTTAATATGGGTATTTATAATAGTCAAGATGACTGAGTCACTCAAAGCTGTTCTTAAACCAATATTGCTTTTGCTATACATGATGTCC